>NW_026054546.1:1312708-1442321 GCF_022478715.1 Daldinia decipiens
CGGGGTGTCTCCGTTATAACAACCACTTTGGGTATATTCACAAATTCTCCACCCTATATAAAACTTTTTTTCCTATTTTTAGAAAACAATCCTACCCCCCCCCCCCCCCCCCCCCCCCCACGTCGAGTTGAATGCCGACCGATTTGCAAGTCCTTTAGATACCATCAACTGGGGCGACCAGCTCGGATTGGCCCGCCGGGCTAGCCAAGTTGCACTCGACCATTTCCTTTTAGTCCGACTTGCCTGCCCTCTTCTCGACTTATAGTAAGCGCCCCCGATACGGGGGCGGTATTCTGCTCGTTGACTAGCCTTGCTGGCCCTTCCCGGGCGGCCAGTTACTTCGTGTGCATGTTTAGATCATCGTCGAGGGAATTGAAGGTCTCTATGACTCGTAACCGCTGTGGTACCTCGGGCGATAAAGGTGCATTTCCAGGACGCTGAACGACCACGCTCTGCATGCCAGCTTGGATAGCAGCCTCTACTTCCTTGACGTTATCACTTAGGAATAGCCATTCCCCGAACGAAAACTCGGGGTGTTGATTAGCGATTTTCTTGTAGCTATCTGTCTCCGTCTTGAGTCCGGCGTTGACGGTGTCAAACCAGTCTGAGATCTGCGGTGTCAGATCGGACGAGGAGGCATCTGTATGTCCGAAGAACAGCTTCTGTGCCGCCACAGACCCGGACGAATAGATCATTATCTTTATGCCCTTGCGTTGCCATTCTGATAGCTTCGCGGCAACATCCGGGAATAGGGGGGCTTTCAAGTCACCTGAAGCGTAACCCTCCGCCCATAGATAGCCTTGGAGGTTTTTGAGATAGGAGATTTTTACATCCTTTTCCATAAGGTCCCTGGCATGTGCTTCTAGCGCATCCTTAGACGAGGAATATTCCGATGGAAACGCGTCTCTATACTTTGCAAAGTCTGGGCTATCCCATTGGGTTTTCAATGTCTCCGGTAGAACACTTAGTGCGTAGGGGAACTAGAACCACGTATTAGTCAACGTGGACTCCTTAATGGACATTCCGGCAAGCCAACGAAAGCAAACCAGCATAGCAGTGTTGCTAGATGCTGAGATACCAAGAGACGTAATTCGTCATAGCCGGGATATAACTATCCTAGGACAACTTAACCCCAAGTTACATAGTAGTCTAGTGGTCCGAAACTGCTGTAAACGGACGGCGCATTACATCCACTATGTGAGCGGTCCATCGTCATACATACTGGTATACAGGGTTATACTACAAGGGTGGTAGGGTTGGGGGATCTGAGAATTGGAGACACGAGGTTTCCAACGGAATGTCTTACCAGGACATCTTTGACAAAGGAGATTGGACAAACTGTGCCCTCTAGAAGGATACGTATTAGCCAGCACGCCCAGGCTAATGCGTCCAGAAGTCTAAACTGCTAGACGATAATAATAATATGAAGCAAGGGCAAGGCAAGGTCAGGCTCAGAAGCTGTCCTTACCAATGTCTAAAAGCACCACTTTCACAGGGCTGGATGGGGTCATGACGGCAACTGGAACTGTGGGTCTTCCGTTCTCTTGGAATATCGCGTCTTCAAGATCTTAAGATCTGAGCAAAAAATTCTATCGGGATGGGGGCGGAAACCAACACTAGTCTACCCGTCGGTGCAGAGCGGTGAAGGCGAAGGTGAAAAAAAAAACGTGGTAATAAGAGCATGAAATAATAATTTGACGTGCAGGAGGAAAATTTTTCTCTCTCTTCTTGCTTCAGCGGTTCAGTTCCGACCGAGGATAACACCGAATAGGATAGTAATGTTTAAGGGAAGGGAAAAAAAGCCGTACGGCACACCGCGTCTTGATGCGTGTCGTCGAGAAGGCGGTCAAGAAAAAAAAGAAAGAAAAAAGCTCGAATGGTAAGGTAGTAAAGTCAAATGGATCCCTAGCCTTGTCCCCCAGGAACGAGGAATGCACTCTGTATCGCGCTACTGCACCAACAAGGTCTTGGTAGAGTTTGATGCAGCAGAATCAGTAGTAGCAGCCCCCAAGTGTTCCAAGCGGAGGATAGATGATTGACGAACTCCAAGATAGGAAAAGTAAAGACAAGGGAAATATCAAGATGGAGGGGGAAGGGGGGGCAGGCTGGGCAGGCTAACAGGGCAGATAACGATAAACTTCGATAACAAATCTTAAAACCTTAAGAAACCGGAAAGGACAACGTGCTAAGCGGATACAGATACGTACTAAGCGGATCTTTAACGGCTTAGCAGATCAGTGGACTAAATCGATAAGGCTAAAAACAGAATAGACCACTCAAGATCGAAGACACTACTGCATCTTGTGCATCTTGTACATCGTGGGTTTGCGTGGTTGCGTCTTCTTGCATCCTTTTTGCATCGTTTCTGCATATCGGCTACTTAGCCGGAAAATATTGGAGTCCCGGCCAACCCACCTTTCCAACCTGCTAACCTGCTAACCTCCGAATAAACCAAGTAAACAAATCACTTGATTGGTATTATGGGAAGGCTGTGGTACGACGTGTGTCCATCCAACTGGATAACTGGGACTGTTGGTTCCACGGCAATGTATGGTGTCGTATGTAGTGTAGTAATATCAATAAACAAGTCTAAGACAGTAAGTCGACTCGACTCTTTTTAGCTAACTATGTATCATGTGGCTTCGTTTTCGTTAACTGGATGATTGTGGTCTAGCTAGGAAAGTCCATGGCCAATTTGGTATTATCCGGCCAGTACCTATTATGCTAACTATTATGCTAACTTATATGCTAACTTATATGCTAACTTACTATGTACATAGTATTGGCACCTTATTATTCATGCTTGCAGCAAACCTCATGCACGAAGGGCACTTACTTCCATCCAGACGACGCCGAGAGGCTAGCTGCACGATGCATCTCAGCCATCCTCAGCTATCAGCCATGGCGTTTGTAGATACGGTCCACCTCTAATAACGGACAACTACACTATACGTGTGTATGGACGACAACTCTATCAGGCCAGTCTAATATTGATGTTATCTGATACTGATATGATATCTAATATGACGATATCGTGTCATTCAACGCCAAGTTCCGTCAACTTAGCGCGAGCATAAATGATAGGAAACTTGATAAGCCTTCAGTCTAGCGATATAGCGCTGCGAATCTGCCCATCGTCTGTCCATCTCCGCCTTCACCGCCGGATCGGCTCTATATCTGTGATCTGTTAATGAACCACGTTTCGCTTGCTGTAACAGATCAAATGTTTCGGGGCAGCGTGTCGCTAGTTATTTCGACGTTGCCCGAGCCCGCGTGGGGTCGTTCCCCCTCACGCAATCCATCGATCTTTAAAGCGTTCGATTCAATAAGTGGGTTCCGTAGTTTAGTAACGCATTACCTTTAAAGCCGTTTGCGGCATGAATCTGACTCGCCCGCGTGTTGTTTGGGGGGGGGCATTGCTTTTCGGACGAGATCCAAAATATTTTGGGCTTGAAACCGTCGAGCGCGTTTCTTTGCGTTGTCAGTCATGCATGACGACGGCATCTCGGCCGTGTCGGAAAGGGCAGGAAGACGCTACTGTTTCCGGTCTATTATGGGTTTATTGGATTTACACTAAAGTGTACGAACGTGTACGATAAAGTCCATATTGCTCCTATGTACATACATATGTAATGTACTAACCTAGAATGCAGTGGGGGGAGGAGGGAAATATGTACTAAGACACTGCCGTTTTTAGGTCACACGACAGAGATCCGTCCCAAGTCTTGGGACACAACTGTGTCCATCTGTTCTACTGTTCTACTGTTCTACGAAGCATACGGAATACATACATACACTACCTAGGTACACTACTGTGGAATGTCTTCTTCCATGGTTGCCGAAAGGGGGCGAAATGATAAGTCATCTTGTCCTCGTTATTGCATCATGCTCAATTGAAGCTTATATGTACATACATATGTAACTCGGTAGTCTTCCTCATCGTGAGATCTGCTTCGAGTAGTATACTGTATGTTACTGTTGTATGTAGGATTAAATTTTCATCGTCGCCTTTTGAGGAAAGATGATGCCAACTCGCATCAGGCGTATCAATTAAAGTCCGACTAGGATTGCCCCAGACTTAGCCGGCAAATACCAAGAGGACTTATGTATGTATTAGAGGACCCTAATAATTCAGGGGCAGAGGGGTCGCGATACGCTTTCTGACGCCGTAGGGTGCCATCCAATGTCAGGTAACTTTCAATTCTCAATTCTCAATTCTCAACTCTCTATCGTTCAATGTCGTTCTATTGTTTATGTACAGTTGCTCGAGTTTTCGCGCTTGTCAAACCTCAAGCTGGCTGTGATTCACCCTTTTGATATGAATCAATCTTTTAATAATCTCCTGCGTGCAACGCTAGGTACGGTCGACTTGGAAGTTGTCGAGTATCGGGTACATGTTTAAACTTGTTGGCCTTCCTACCTATGTATGTATGTATGTATGTAAATGCGCTGACCCGACTATGAAAGATGGTGTTCGGTATCCTGCAGCAATTGAAATTATACACAAAGGCGGTCAACTTGGAGCAAAAAAAGCATCCAACTACAAGTCGGGCAGCTCCAAGTCAAGCTCCAAGTCAAGCTACAAGTCCAAGCTAGGCAAAGCTTGGAAGTCACAATGTTATGTAAAGATGTACTAATAAATGTACTAATAAATGTACTAATAAATGTACTAATAAATGTACTGATGCAGGTAAAAAGGAGTGCATAACCTTTAAACCAATAAGTAAGCAGCCTGTCTTCTAAGTGAAACGGAATATGCTGGAAGAATCGAGACGCGAATCATTGGCCGCCATCAAGAGATGATCGTGGGGTCTTGTAGCAACGTGTCCAAGTCTACTTTTATGCCTGCTTGGGAAATCTCCAGCAGAGTAGGTATGTAGACGTTCAATTCTGTTCAATGGCTTGTTAATGTAATACCTTGTCGAGGTTATAGAGTGTACATGTAGATCCATTCAACTAAGAAGAAGGAGTACATGAGTCTTTGGTCTCTCAGCCCCCTGCCGTCAGCCTTTCTGCTGTGAGAATCTGTTATCGGGGTACTTTCTCATTAGGTAGATGGCGGTGTGGCGATCCTAGACTAGCTTGTGCTTGAAGGTAGCACTCTTATTAGAACTATTGTATACGGTGCATCCGCTAGCAACATTCCTACTGGAGTCCGTGCTTGTCCGCGTGGTTCATGATTCGATAAGCTTCTAGTTGGCCTGCCGCTAGTTTACATACACTATGTACATACAGAGCTTGGGAGATTGATTGGAGAGCATTGGGAGATTGGGAGATTACATGACAATCCCGATCGAATCTTCTTCGGTTCATACTCAGTATTTATTTCGTACTGTTTATACTGTGAATTAGTTTACGGCCGAGCCGAACTTCAACGTCGCGTCTGACGAAACAGCTATCTTGGTACCTTATGCACCCCAAGCGTTTACACGCGAGTTCCACCATTCAGGTCTTGTCCAGGAACGTACCTTGCTATCTGATGGCGTGGCATTTTGTTAAAATTAATCCAGTCCTTATATCGTCATCGTCTTCAATTGATTACTCTATCTACCGTATAAACACTGTTACTCAAACTACATACCTATGTAATTGCATACCTGATACCTACTACATAATATATGTAATTACATCGTACACTACATAGAGATCCAGAGCTAACTACACAACGGTACTAGAACAAAGACCCAGCAGCAGCTGTTGTTCCTTGCTGCTGTTTCTGTCCTTGTGTTCTCCTTAGGTCCCTTGTCCTTCCCTTGTTCCTTCCTCTCCCCCTGGTCACGAACTACGTACATACGTACATGAAGCTCCACTTAGGCGCAGCACCAAGTTCTCTCCTTCCACTATCCATTCACGCCATCCATTAAACTGCCTGCCTGCATCGCTCCATGGTCGTCCCACCACCCAAAATGTCCAGCCCAGTAGCCTAGTAGCCATAATTGGTTCTGGTGGACCCAGTGAGGTCGAGCCAAATCCACCTCCACACAGCCAAGTTCGTTGTTCAATCTCCCCATTCGGGTCATACTAAGACTTTGCTATTATTCTCTTTCTCACTATTCTCTCCCAATTCATCCATCCATTTCCTACCGCTTCTTCTTTTACCGATCGTCCTCAACATCTTACTTACTCATCTCTCTATCTTAATCTTCGTTCCGTCACTCTCTGTCCCCTTCTCTCTTATCCACCTAGCTGTTGATTCCCTGCTTCCGTTTTACCAAAAAGAAAAAAAAGTGCCAACCAACGTAACGAGAGAAAGGGATCTGGATCTTAGCTTCCTGTCCCTATTACCCTAATTAATAGAAAGCTCTCCTTCCTTTGAGGGTGACCATTGGTCTCTTTTAACAACTCTTGCTCCTCCTTTCCACTCGACCCCCCTACAACGGTCACGACATCTCTCTCCGCATACCTGATCTGATCCATTCAAACCCGGCCAGCGGTCTTTGTCCAGTCGAGCCAGTTAGTAAAACAACTGACAAAAAGAAACCGACGAACAATAACCCAGCGCCGCACTCTTCTCAGCTACCTTCCCAACCATCAAGTCCGGATACTAGACTTCATAGCGCCTTCACCACGTCACACCCGTCTTGACTCGTAATTTGATTGCCTGGATCCGCACCGAACCAGGTCCACCTTGGAATAACAACCATTGCCAATCCACATTTGTTAAACAAGGTCACGAGGAGTCATAACTTCGCTCCCTAAATTAGCAAACTATCGAGCCGAGTTAGCGGGAGTCGACTGCCGTGAAGCTCATATTTTGGTACGCCCTACATAACCACCAACATCCCGTTCTGCCAGCTCCGATCTCGTGGCCGACCAGTCATCGAAAGGCTTGGTCATCAAGAGCCACTTGCGTAAATATCTATCATCCCGCCGTATCCTTCTCGCGAGTCTCTCATCTCGAATTACCATCCAGCTTAGATGATATTTAGAGCCGAGGAGTAGTTCAGCTGCTCAATAAATCCCTAGGACGCACGCCGCCTTTGGACACAAGTTGCATCGATCGATTGTTGACTCATTGCTCTACCACTTGTAACAACGAGAACATCAATAGTTACGAACAGCAACGCAAGATAAATAAATCCTTCTCGAGCTCCTCCAACCCGAGGCTTGTGACCATAAACTCAAATCACACTCTTTCAGATTGAGACCATCGTATCGATGTCCTTATAACGAACTTTTCCTTTCACTCTTTCAGGACCAAAGGTCCAACCACTATTCACGATTATTTCGATTGCTTTCATTTGTCCGACAAATTTTCACATACCCTGGATGAGCCTCTGACCTGTTGACGACCTGGAGTTCTTTGCTTTCTTTTCCCCATAACCGGCATCTTGTATATCGCTTCCTACTATCTCGACTTACCCAACTCTTCTTGGATTGGCAACATTTACTTTATCAACTACTACTACCTTCCTCGCTCCTGGCAGCTCTAGCTCTGTACAAGCATTCAAAAAGTTTCTCATCGATTTCTTCAAGAAGCATTCCGATACCCATTTTTCTCCCTTTCCAAATAGACATCAGGTAAGGGGGGAAAACAATTATACAGCTTGTACGATCATTCTGGTTACATCTAGTTTACTTCATCTCACCTCGATTATTTGTCTCACGTCGAGACAACGGTCATGGAATGCCTGAGAAACAAGTTTCACAATGGCGTTTTGCTCGACGGGAGATTTCAAACCGTCTCTCCTCTTAATCATGGATCTTTTGGAATGGTCTTCATGGCAAAGGACTTGGAAACCAATGAGCTCGTTGCCATCAAGTGCTTGACTAAGAAGGCAGCTGCCGACGGAGACGGGATCGAATTTGCGGTCGACGAGAACTCCGAGGAGCTACTTTCCCACCGCCTACTAGGTGCCCATCCCAACATCGTTAACCTAATCCACTCGTTCGAGACCGACTCCCACGTGTACCTTGTCCTCGAATACTGCTCGCGTGGTGATCTCTACGAGGCCATTCGCACTGGACTTGGCCCCCTGGAGACGGAACACGTCCGCCAGTTCATGATCGAACTGGTTGACGCTGTTTCGTACATGCACTCGAAAGGGATCTACCACCGAGACATCAAGCCCGAGAACATCTTCCTCACCGAGTCGGGTTCGATGAAGCTTGGCGATTTTGGATTGGCTACCACGGACCGATGGAGCTACGAGAATACGGTCGGGAGCGATAGATACATGTCGCCTGAGCAATATGATTCGGCCGGAGCCGGATACTCGCCGGCCCAGGCTGACATCTGGGCGATCGGTATCTGCCTTTTAAACATTCTCTTTTCTCGAAACCCCTTCAGTACCCCAACCGAGGCTGATCCCCTGTTTTTGGATTTCTCGCGTGACAAGCAATCTCTTTTCGATGTCTTCCCTACCATGTCCCAGGATACGTACGAAGTCATCGTCCAGTGCATGAATCTAGATCCTAGGAAGCGATCCCTAGTCGGTGCTAAGAGCGCCCTCCGTCGCGTTGTTAGCTTCACTACCCTCGAGGAGGCCCTGGATGACTTCTGCACGACTGAGCGTTCGACTGTCGCCACCGCCAACCGCGAGCCGCTCCGGACTCCTTCGATCCAGAGCCCCCAGCTAGACCAAGGCGTCTTCCCGTGGGCCAAAGCCCTGCACGCAACCCAGCCTCAGGCTATCCGTCAACTCAGTGCTATCCCCGACGATGAAAGTTACACGGAGGATCTGTTCTCCAAGTCCGCGGATACCACTGACTGGATGTCCGGTTCTGCTCTAACGCCTTCGATCTCGTCTGTCCTGACTTCCAACCTCGCGGCATCTATGAACTCGCTCAACGTGTCGCGACCTATGGATATGCCCGTCCGCACTGCTGCCAGGGCGTCTCCAATGACTGGCTCGTTGCCGATTACCATGTCGAGGCCCAGACCTACTCTTAGTGCCATGTCGATGGTGTTTGGTCGCCAGAAGGATGCCGTGTCTAAGAGCTGGAGCGACATGTGGGATGAGGATGTAGAGGAGGACGAAGAGGAGCGCGCCCGTCAACTACAAGCGCTCAAGGAGCTTAACTCTAGGACCTGGAGTCAGGAGAGCAAGGAGGCTACTAGGACTCCGCGGCAGGATCAGGTATCCTTGCACCAGGCGCCAGCGTCTGATAATGAGAAGCCAGAGGCTTCGTCTGTGAACGATACCATTTCAAATGACATTGATGGGGACCTAGTTGCGGATGGATTTTTCTTTCACGAGCCTGTTGCTGTTGTACAGCCTGAGCATTTCCCCGTTCGGTACTCGCCACCGTCGAAGCGCAGCGACGTTGACAAGTGGGCGGTCCTAGGGGAACGCCGCCGGGCATACGCAGGAGCACCGGAACCCAAGTCGCCGGATTTTTCAACGAAATCCCGACGCCAGTTCGGTATCGGATTTAATACTTTACCAGGAGGAGGAATAGGAATTTGGGACCAAGCCAATCAGCAAAACCACAAATGGAATCGAGATCATCGCTCTGCATCACGCGAATGCCCATGGAACAAGGGTCGAGACTGGAACTGGCGTAAGGAGAGACGCCACGATTTCGGTGACGTCGAGTGGGTTGGCCACTGGCAGGAGGCTCATTAGAGCATTTTTCTTCTTTTTAAACTCCTAGCCGGTGTCGCCACTTGTAGTTGTGCTCATCTTTCCACCACCACACGGGATGTTTTCTTGTCTGACTCGGGATGTCGCCCTGCTTGCTGCTTTCTTTAGTTGTATTCTCTGCCCACCATGTGTTATTCTTAATAATTAAGTTTGGTGGTCGCCTCGGAGCAGAGGAGAGGAGGAGGTTGAAAAGGATGACGGCTTATGCTCTTCCCTTCCCAATAGACAAGGCACGGGAGGGGGAGGACGAGAAAAAAAATATGTTGGCTTTGTTCTTCTCTTGGTTCTTGGTTGGGATCATGGAATCAATCATGATTATCTATCGCAGTTTGGCAAAACAAAAATTCATGTTCGGCAGCAGCAAGCAAGCAACGACTTAGACATACGCACTCCCCTATTCACGCAGCAGAGCTTCCCGGTGGATTGATCTAGCGTCAACTCGCTCTCTAGGTATTAGATATCTCCAGATTATTGAAGAATACCAGAAGTTACCCACTCAATTATTTGGCTCGCTTGGTATTGGTGATTTGTCTTGATGACTAGGTGTGATACTTCGTCCTCGGGTACCTGGGGACGTTGGAAGGTTTGTACGATTAGTGTTAGTATTAACTAGTATATATTGTTGTAATAGTAATAGATGTACGTATATAGCTTCGCAAATTATTGACTTTGTAGGTGACTTGTCTTCTAATGTGTTGTCTTCTAATGTGTTGTCTTCTAATGTGTTGTCTTCTAATGTGTTGTCTTCTAATGTGTTGTCTTCTAATGTGTTGTCTTCTAATGTGTTTACAATTACGCTGAGGCGTTACTGTTTACTGTCACGTCTGTATTCTAATTTGGTGTCTACTAGAGCGATAAATCGTTTCTAACGTATGTTTATGAAAAGGGTTTTGCTAGTTATACTGATCTGTCATGGTAGGCAGTGTAGTGTTCAGTTAGACTAGTTCACGGAATTAGAGAATGTAGGTGAGGCATATTAGTATTAAACATCGAAGTCCTAAACACAGTCATCAGCGCCGTAAACCGGCAAGATACCTACCTAGGTAAGCAACCCGGTTAGTTGTCTCAGCGCTTCTCGGGAACATTGCATAGGTACCTAGGTAAGGCTTGTATGTTTGTTCTAGAAACACGCAGGTTATGTAGGTTAGTGCACGTATTGATTAACTTGACTTAACTTACACAGATAATCCCGGCCGAGCTTCCCTTGGATACCCATGCCGCACAAGTTAGTTGGCAGGATTTCCCCGGCGGGTCTTCTGTTTATGACGGCGGCGGCTATATATAGGTAGGTTAGGTAGGTTAGGTAGGTACATGTCGCGATGGCTTGGCGGTGACGAATTTAGCGTCTAGATCCATTCCTGCGGCGCGGGTATCCGAGACGGCGGGACGCTGGGGAGATGGCTTGTTCGGGAAGCTGGTGGGTTAGGAATGGTCTGGGCTGCTTATGTTGGGTTTGTATGTTGGGTGGGACTTGGAGATGGGATGGGATGGGATGGTGTCAGTGACCTGAAACGTCCTGGAAGGATGGGATTTGGTTCGAGTCTGGGCTTGGGAATACGAGGGTTGGGAATGATTGTGTTGATTATTAAGTATTTGTGAGATCCTGGTGCTTGTTGTTGTTGTTGTTGTTGTTGTTGTTGCTGCTGCTAGACTCTAGTCGGTCTAAATGTCTTATTGACTGAATTAGGAAGGACTTGAGTCCGATAGTTCATGTTATTTATTAGTTTACGAATTGAATTTGCATCGCTTTAGAAGAAAAGGGGAGATAAATAACCTGTCCCGAAGAGTATTATCACAGCTTTTACTCGTGTTCATAAACTTTATCATACTTATGAATATTTAACAGTATAAATATCGCCTCCTTCTACCTTCTTTGGGTATTAGAGCTTGATTACAAGGTTGCCCTGATGAAGAACCTTGAATTATCGTCATGCCCCCCTTTAATACTGTAGGTAGACTCTTGTCTATATACATGTACCTTGACTTTAGTCTCTACCTATGTAGTAGACCTTGGAAGGTAAGAATTAATAAACGACTGCCCTAGATATGATAACATGTACTGCCCCTGCTTTGCAAGACTCTAGAAGGTCTAAATAAGCCATAACCATGACACTGGGAAGCTTCAGTCTAAGTGATAGCTATTTGGATCTCACTATCGCGCCTCCTCGCTCATCAGAGCAAGCAGCTACGGTATCTCATCTTGTCCACTTAGAATATATCGTTATGCATCGTGCCCAATTCTTCCATCCCTTAAGTTCACAAGTAGATCATCTAGCCAGGCGTCCTCTTTGAATCAACCAGTTCAACTTAACTATCTACATTCTCTTGCCGGCTAAGAACAAAACTAAATGAGTGACATCCTCAAATATACCAATCTTACCACTACTCTTATCGTGCAAGCAACCAAAAAAATAATAATCAAAGTTAGAAATACAACTCACCCGGTATTGTCATAATACTACCAATATGGATCACGACCATGCAATCACCATCGAGCTCGGGAAGCCAGAGGAGTACGACCAATCTACCGAGGACATCACGCCGAGCCCAACACCACGGCCGGCCTCTGATCAAAGAAACCAGAGACCTCTGTACGCAGCTTCGACCAAGTCCTGCTTCTTCTGCCGCAACACGCTCCTGCTAAGCTACTTCAACTGCTGCGCCGTATGTCTCGGCACCATCGAGCGTAGCCAGAGCCGTAATAAGACCAACGATGACAACAATAACAGCAACAACAACAGCAACGAAAGACTAACATCAGACTCCCTACCCCTGCCTACTACGCAGCCGCGGGAACCTTCAGCATCGCCAACAACAACACCACCCCCCTATTCCTCCTCCTCCTCCTCCTCATCCTCTTCCACTACCGAAAACAACTACAACTCCCCCCCCGCCAAACCCCCCCACTGCCCCAGCCCCTACTGCCGATACACGCACGCCCGGCCGCTGATGCTGCTCTTCGCGCTCGGCGAAGCGGTGCCGTCGCTCGGGGGGCTAGCGCTCCTCAACGCGGCGCTGTACCGGCACGACTGGGCGCAGTTCCGGTTCGCGGGCATGCTGGCGCTGCAGTGGTGGCAGATCTTCGTGCTGCCGCGGCAGTGGGCGCGCGGGCGCTCCGTCGTCGCCGGGCAGCTCGTCGCGTGCCTGTTCATGGTGTGGTTTTACGTCGACGGCAGCCGGAGCTGGAGGTGGTGGGAGCCGCTTGCTGTTAGCACTGTGCTGTTGAAGATTGTGTTTCCTTGGTAGGGGGGGGGGGGGGGGGGGGGGTGGGATTGTGGGGGTTTTGTTGTTGGGAGGGAATAGGGAGAGAGAGGGAAGAGGGCAGAGGGCAGAGGGCAGAAAGGGGTGTTATGGGTGAGTAGCTGAGGGCTGGCTGTTCGTTCTTTGGGCTTGGTAGACTTACGGTACGCACTTATACGGTGTTGGGTGTTTGCTTAAGGGGCTGCGTACTAGTAACTGTATTCTTTTCAGACGAAGACATGGATTAGAAAATCATGATTCTATCACTAGTCCCTGGGATGTCGTGTGGTCTTGGCTGTTCATGGAGTGTTATGCATTACTATGAACGTGGTTTCATTATGGTACTGCGTAAATATCGTTGCTCATACTATATGCAAGCTGAGTTGTAATTTAAAGAAACGAATACCCTCAGCGCGCATCATATGCCTTGGCGAGTAGTTCTCGTGAATCAATCAGGAACTTGTCATCTTCATCAACTATAGTTAATAATATCGCAATCACGCGCTCGAGTATCTTAATTGCATCCTCAATCTTGCCGTATTCAATATATGCATCTGCTAGGTTTCGCTCTGGTTGTAGTTTAGAGATGTCATCTTTAGCCAATGTTGCTTTTTGAATAGCGACAACATGCTCAAGCAGGTTAATTCCTTCTTCAAGCTGTCTATTCTTCAGGTAGGCGACTGCTAAGTTATTCTCCAAGGTGAGTAACTGTTTGTCGTCCTCTGCCCACATCTTCTTTTGAACAGTTCTGACATGCTCATATAACCTGATGGCTTCTTTAGCTCGGTTAGTCTTACAGTATGTGTCGGCACACCATAGTTGTGAATCAAGGTAAAAAAGATCGTCTTCCGCCAAGTTTTTCTTCATAATAGATATAATGCGCTCCAAAATGCTGATCGTTTCCTCAAACTGGCCAATTTCATAATATGTCGTTGCCAGCGCGTGCTCTGTTGTCAGTACGTTGACGTGCTCCTTGCCCAAAACTTCTCTCAATATGGGTATAATACGCTCAAACATCTTAATCGCATCCTCTGATTGGCCATTGGCATTCGATGCCAATGCTAGCTGATGTGTTGCTGTTAATCGATCGGGGTGATCTTCTGGTAACGTCTCATAGATGACCGCAGTACGCTCATACATCCTGATCGCCCTCTCAACCTGCTTATCGTTAATGTATGCGCCTGCCAACGTGAATTGCATTGCCACTTGAATGGGGCTCTCATCTTCAACGACCACCATGGGTTCCAATAACTCAATCGCGCGCTGATGCTGTCCTATTTGAGAATATGCATTTGCCAAATAGTACTCTAATGGGTACTGTAGGATATCGTCTTGAAAGTTGTGCTCTTTTCTCCACGCAACGGCTTTGCTTAATACTTTGATTGCTTCTCTAAATCGTCTGATGTGTTCGAGATACGCTCCAACGTTGCAAGATAATTCATATATCTCCCTCATTTGGCAATCTCTACTTTCTTCAAGCAAGCGTAAAGCATGTGATATATATTCTCTCCATACTTTATGTGCTATTCGGCATCGGCAGCATCCAAATAACGGAACCGACGAAAGATAGGTAATCGCGTCGGTTCTTATCCGTTTTAGGCCGTGGTCCTGCAGCCATGCTCGTATCGCTATATGTACCAGCCTGTGCATATCAAACATAGAACCATCCTCTCGTCGAGTTATAAATGCGTATCCTAGAAGTGTACCAATCGCATGTTCGAAGTCCACCTCCAACTGCTGGGCAGGTAAAAGCGATTGTGGGATAGCTTTTGGATCGAGGCAAGCCATATACGAGAACATCTCTGCTGCGATGCGATCGCACTTTCGAATTTGTTCAAAAGACACAGTCCACGTCTTCAGAACCGCCTTGGTCATATCCAGAGTATTATCATAGAAATCTCGTTCCATTAGCTTAATAGCGTTGCTCTCTTCACCCTGTAATAGGCCAAGGTACTTCTCGACTGACATCGTATTCTTGTTCATATATGAAGCGGCCTGTACGATGGCAAGGGGAAGATACGTAAGTTCCTTAACCAGTTCCTCGATTATCGTTTCGTTTTGGTCGGGATGATTTATGCTATGTGTTTTGAAGAGATTTGTTGCCTCTTCGGGATTCATTCCTCCGAGCTCGACCATATTGTTTATCGCTACGTCCACGGCTACTTCTTTTAACCGCGTAGTGAAGAGGGTTAAGCCACGGCTGTTTTGAGGTAGGTATTTGATCATACCAGTTGAATCGTTCGATTCAAATGTTGCTTCGTGATCGTCCGCATTATCAACGATCAGAAGCCACTTCCCGGCATTCTCGGAGCTGAGATGTTGCTTTACCAGCATTTTCTGGTCCCCTTCGCCGGATATCCGAAGCAACTTAGCCAAGCCCGCATATGATTGCTCAAAAGTTGCTTGACTCTGTGCTAGCACCCAGAAGACAGAATACTCAGGCTCGCGGTCTCGCAACCGGTACGCAAACTCTAGGGCCACTTGGGTTTTCCCGGCACCCCCTAGGCCAAAAACTGCTAATCTCCTGCGTTTCTTGACGAAAAAGTGGTTTTCGATCTCTTTTAGAATTTGGTCTCGACCGCCAAAATGTTCATTTCTAAGGTGCGGAACATGAAAAAGGGGTTTGCTAGCGATACTTGGAGGGACACCTTGAAGAATGTCAACAACTGTAAAATTCAACTGAGCATATTGCTAAAAATGTACTAACTCCTTTGAAACCCCTCGGCGATGAATAGTTGGATAACCCCGGATATACTCTCATACTGTTGGTCCGTCCTGTTGCTGCACCTTGCCATCTGCATATGGTCTGCATCAATTGTCTCAACTGTTTCTTGCATTTCCGGTAAGCCGACTTTGGAAGAAAAATCGTCTACCACCTAAAAATTGGGCGGATTGTCAGTTGATACTTTCGATAGTTAGTTTATAATTAACTAAGTAAGATATACCTTGCCCTCAAGTCCTTTCACGCCTGTTATGCCTCTTGCTTCCTGGAATGAGTGAATCATAATACCCTTTTCGCCAACCCTGTTTATGAACTGGGCGTGAATATTGTCGAGGACTTCGCTATTAACTTGTAGGTTCCTGACGATTGGCTTGTTAAAGTCTTGCAGGGCAAATGCGGCTAAGTTCGATGCGATAGATCCCCATCCTGCCATCGAACTACCTCTGTGAGGCGTCCCAAGGAAAATAATCAGCTTTGTCCGTGAAGAGCAGAAATTTGATCTGCATATTGCCTAGTTTTATTAGCACTAATCTTTACTTCGCGTTTATTTTTTTTTTTGGGCTATACGTCTTACATCTTTCACGATGATTCCGCCGAGGCTGTGGGCAATGAATATGATCGGCTCGTTGAATCCCTGGGATTTTTAGCCGAGTAAAATCAACTGAAGTTAGGGGAGGGGGTATTAGGTTACCTTGCCCTTTAAAATGCGCTCAGTCCGAACAGTGAAATCTCTGCCGTGTTGCGATATGCTGTTCTGGTTATTCGCTTGGAACATCCCATTTATGACATTGGCATTGTATCCATATGTCCATACTCTCGCTTTGGGGAAATCCTCAACAAGATAGTCTCGTGGCCAGAATACATTGTGTTGCATTGATGAGCTCCCACGGGTTTCGCTTTCATCTTCTTCACCCTCTTCGCCATCGTCGTCTGTATTATGTGTCGAGTTCGGGCGTGAAGTTCGCTTTCGTTTTCCGAGCCTTTGCCATATTGTAGGCACAACGTGTTCGCTTCTTCTAGTCGAGTTATCTTCCCAAGTCGTTTGTGGATGACCCCTTAACCCGTGTACAAGAATAATGCTAAAATGGTATGGTTAGAACGATAGAGGCCTTGACAATCGTTGCCATTGCGTAGGAAACGTCCGTATCACGTACTTGACTTCGCATAATCCATTTGCGGGGCTAGAGAGCTGCGTGAGCCCGTTGCGACGTATACTATGCTCGGGCATGGGTATGAGATAGACACAACTAAAACAGAAATGGGACAGCCGTAAATTCCGGTAAAGTTGTTGCTTGTCCCAAGAGAAATCCAAGGTCGTTCAATTTTGGATGGCCCTAAGATTGAACAAGTATGGATTGCGCCAGAAGTAAGGCTGTGGGAGTAAAGATGTAAAGGATTATACCCATTAACTAGATTATGTTTTTGTCAATATTATTGCCTTAACGTAACATTCTCTTCATACAAATAATAGCAGCGAAAATAATAGACGACTGCCCTTTTTTAAATATATATTTATCAACTAATTACCTATGTATCATATTGCTTTCTTTATAGTACCATAATACTGTTTTATCAATATCATCATATAGCCACTACTTTTTAAATACCTAGAATACGTTCAAATTTTAGCAACGGCGTTGAAAGAAGGAGCCACTCCAATTATAGCATGTTTATTATTGATTACCTATATGTAATACTAAGGTATTAATCGTTAAACAAGTTTTGCTTCCCCTAGTACTCCGCCCCAATAAGCTTCTTAGGCAAGAAAGCCCACACAGTCCCAATGACAGAGAGGGTCGAAGATAGGAGCATGACAATCCAGGTAAATATGCGTTCTCGCGTCGAGATCTCATGTCCGAATAACTTCAAATAAAATGCTAGAGGAAGTCTGCGAATTTGTTAGCCTCCATATTCTCCAAGAGCCTAGTTTAAGTAGAAGAATATCAACACTCACGTAACACATATAGTGAAGCAGAGGGCGCTTCCCATGAACGCCATGATGGCGTCGAATGCCGGGAAGACTATAGCAATTGCCAAGAATACGAAGAGCGTCAAAACTCTGACGAGAGCTTTCAGCACCCCCCTCGAGCTGCTAGAGAGCCCGACAAGGGGTGTTTCCTCCGCGACGACTTGTTGCCGAAGACCGAATAAGACTTCTAGAATTGTGACGATCGGTTGAGAATTCAGAGGGATCTTAGTTAAAGGAATAATCGCGATGAAGATCACAATGAGGACGTTAAGAACGTTGGGGTATCCCTTGGTTTCAAGGATATTCCCGGTGATCTCGTCACGGACCCCATCGCCAAACATCAGCAGTCCTACAACAGCTACGGCAAAATCTATTATCAACTATAAGTTGTTAGTTTGGGTAGTTTTCGAGTTAATTGGTTAGGGTCCTCGAGACTTACAGTGAAGCTAAACGTGTATCCAACCGCCTATTCAAATATTAGACAAACCCACTACCGATAAATTCATTGTGTTTACTCACCTCCTTAAAGCGGTGGGGATGTCGCATGTCACGATAGATCTAGATTTGGGTTAGATGATTGGTCTCTTATCCTCGGTCAAGATGGACTTACATTTGGGAAAACACTGTGCCCACCCCATGGAGACATGAGTAATCCAAAGGACAGAGGTAAAGTAAGCCAATTATCAGGGAACAGATATGTCTTCGCAGGCTCTATAAGAGAACCAGGCGAGTGCGGTTTAATCAACCCGTCAAAGATGACGATGGTAGCAACTATACCATTTTGTGAGTATTTCAACACTGGCGGCGGGTTTGTGGAGGACTTACTGCCTAGACACGAGACCACACCAACAAAGCTAGTAACAGAGAGAAAGGACAGAGGAACGAATTGTAGAGGTATGAGGATCAGAGTACAGACAATCTTCCACTCAGTCACACTTAGTGTACCAGGAAACAAGAGTGCTAGCGAGTCGGCAAATAGTACTATAAGAGCCACACATGCAGCAAGTAATTCCAGGGTGAAGAGCACTGCTGTCATGATGCGCGCTTTTCTGCCAAAGCAGGTATACGCTATATCGGAAAAGGTGATTGTGCTAGGGTCGCGATCCATGCATCTTGATAATATTTTCGCCGTCCAGCTGGTTAGTGCGGCACATAGAAACAGCGCAACAAGCCCACAGACCCAACCAGCATACTTCAAACCCATAGGCAGACTCAGTAAGCCGACACCGATCATGACGCTATATTGAGATTTAGCTATGGGCCTCCAAAGAGAAAGAGGAGCTCACTCACTTAGTAGAGTTCACAACCGTTTGTGGTAGAGTCGATTGGCCGGCTACAGCTAGCACAAGCCTCCCTTCTTGCTCAACCTCTTTTACAAGGATAGGCGGCCGTTCGCCATCAGGCATATTCGCCCCTGATTCTTGCTGCTGACGCCATAGATCTGCGGCATGGATCATGGAAGAATGAGCAGCCGACTGGACGGTACCATAGCTTCGAACGGATCCGTAACTACCAACCAGAGGAGAGACAGAAAGGTGTGGTGGCACGGAGAATAACGAATTGCCATGAAGGGAGCCGGATGGTGATGCTACTCGGTATAGTTCGCTGCCCGAGCGTTTTCGCTCGCCTTCCGGTCCATCTGTTCGTGACGGAGGCGTTCCAGCTGGCCCGGGCTCCTCGTGGTCGATACTGTGGGGCAAAGGAGCTTCAACATCTTGTCTCGAGGGAGAAACTCTGGGACCCGCTTCAAGGTCGCGTCCGGCGTACGGATTAGGGTCAACTGACTGAACGGGCTCCTGATCTGGCGCAAATACAAAGGTCGGGTGTTGCGGTAAGATTTCCGGGAAGGCAGCGGCTCGTTGCCAACTTCTCCCAAAAGACCTAATACTATTGACGCCACCAATATCGGCTACCGCAGCAAGACGATGCGTTATAGATGACCTGTGGGAATAGATACAATTAGTCTAGGCGCAGGCGAATCGATGGCGGGCATGCCAACCTTCGTCCTGCTCGTCGCGGGTGTTCCTCATCGTGCCCGTGAGCATCCGGGTCACTTAACAATGCTTGGTCCTCAGAGCGAATACTCATATTACTGGTAGATAACAGGCTATCGCTTCGGCCGGGTGAAGCCCCGCGATCGTATTCATCCCAGTTCGTAGGCTGCCTCGCAGCCATGTCTATATGTTAAGCTCACGGGTTAAGAGAGGGCCAAGAGGAGAAGAGTATTCGAAATACTACGAGATGAAAATATGTAGAAGAGGGTCAGTAATTTAAATATTTGACGGAGAGATTATTAGCGGCACTTCTGCGACTAAAGCAATCTATGTTAGCTCTTCAGCCTCAGTATAGATTACCCAGCTTCAATGGAAGGAGATAGAGGAAAGATTTTGTCAGAGATACTGTTAACCTAGAAATACCGAAAAGATAGACGCAACCATGCGCATACATATTATACCCCAGACTATGCAGCTACCTTGCTTTGATAACGGTGGAGCCGGTGTGCAGAAACGATGGATTGTTATGGTGTTGAAGTTACTTATTATACTAGGTACGCTAGTACGATGACTAGTCTGATACTTGTCTGATACTTGGCTTGCTACCTATGTACATAACCCAGGAAATAAATACATGTACTTGCCGACGCGGAGAACGGTCCCATGATTTACCTTTTGCGCCTGCCTGTGTTAGACAAGAGCTCGAATTGCCATATCTAGGCCTCGGGGAAGTAGGGAAGTAGGGAAGTAGGGAAGTCACTACCAAATCCATTATCGATGTTTCCACCGCGCCACATTATTGGACAATGGATTCAATGTGGGGACTAGTACAATCCCTTTTTAATTCTTAGCATGAGAACAAGGCTGATAATGTCACACCAATTACATACGAATATCTACCTCTTTCGAGGAAAAAAATAATTTCCTACGTCCTGGTGATGCCAGCTAACTTTGCACAGCGAAACATCGGAATCTATCGCTTCTCGTCGGGCTAAATTACGGGAGCATCGCTGGAAACTAACAGGAGATGCTCGAAATTTCGCGCGGCACTGCACTGCACCGCACGCAACGTAACTCTACTGGCTCGGGGAAGATATTTTTCGAGAAGGAGATAAGATCGCGCGGTTACGTGACGTCATTTCGTACTGTATGGGGTATGAGGTTGGATCAGATATTGGCATGCTGCAAGTAAAGTCATGCGCCGCAAAGCTTTTAAGGGTTGTCCGAACCATTGCCGCCTATAGCGGGTTACAGTGTGATTGGCCTGTTAAATAATTGCATACATACTACCCACGAGAGGTCGGGTCGTCTAGTGTAAGTGCGATGTCCAAAAACGGTCTCAGGAGTTGTAATATAATATAATTGCTTTTCATCAAATTTTACGTTTCCGGTGTCACTAAATACTAGCGTTGATCTGAGGGCTTATTAACTAACGTAAGGGGGTATTTGCAACTCGACTAACATATACCTTTCAAGTGTCGATCGGTCGTCCTCGTTTCTATTGACGAGTATTAGCGTCTAACGGGCTGAACGTGCTCTATTGTGCTTTACGAGGCTCTTTGATATCCATGCATAGCACTTTGGTAAATAGACATCTTAAGCGTTTGAGAGACTTATATTGAAACAATTAACTATATAAATGGACCATACTACTCCAAGATGATTCAACCATGTATAGATGGCGGAACACTGGTTGGCTCGAATATGTCTGTGGTCGACTGCCCCTCTTAGACAATGCTGCGTTCTGTTGTGTTCCAACTTATAGTCTTATATATACATAAGCTGAAAAGGCTACGTTATCCGTTGAAAATTTGATCAGTACATAGTCATCCTGCTCCTCCGAGAGGCGAAAGATGTATGTACTATATACGAAGGTAAGACGAGGGGGGAACTTTTACCGAAAGGATAGGACTTGTGAGGCTCTACTATGTTAGGTACCTAATGCAAGGAAAAGAGTTACAAGCCTTGCAAAATACTTTGCATTTTTGAGAATACCAACCTCGCGTGGCTTGAATGAAGAATGCATGCACATTCTTTATTTAGGTGTTTACAATTAGGTTGTCTTATACAATTAAGTATACATTAGTAAATAACTATGCAAATCAAAAATCCATGCTGGAATATTCTACAGTTAGGATGTACATGTAACTACCTAGGAGAACTCCTAAAAAGCCGTGAATTAAGTGAATTAGGTAAGTCAAAAAGACCTCTAAGGTCGCCCACGTATGCAGGTACAGTGCCTGATTGCTTGATTGCGTAGCGAGTTGTCTGCCTGTCGATAAGTTATCAGTTAGTAAGCCCCAGGCAAGCAATCTGGCTTGTTCAACAAGTCAGGCTGTGGAAGTGATTGGAAGATGTGGCGGCCCTAGGTTATGCCCCACTTGGTCCGAGCTCCTTCCACCTCTCGTCATCACCAGCTCAAACAACAACTACGACCGTAAGAACATCCAAACTCCGAACTTGATCATCTTCTTCTATTTTCACCATCTCAGGTCATCTCGTAACCCTTTTCCAACTTAGAGATAGCTACCATCTCTAATAATTCTCGCTAAGGATCGAGTTTCCTCTGCGAATTTCTCTGCATAAAAAACCCCCCACTACCTTTCTTTCCGTTTGGTTCTTCCCACAACTTCCTCCAACCCACCCGAATCCCGACCTTTACCAAATACCTTCATTTGTTCATCAAACATCATGGCACCCGAGCCTGAGCACAAGAAAAAGGCCAACTTGGCGTAAGTGTTCCAACAATGAGAAAAATCACCGCAAACTGGTATCTAAACTAACTTTACTACTAGCGACGTCTCCGGCGCCGAGCCTAAAGAGGAGAATGACACCTCGACGGCTATCCTCAAGAAGAAGAAGAAGCCCAACCAGCTGATGTATGTATTCCCCAACTGAATAGTCTAGCTAGTACTATTAACTAATTTGTCTAGGGTTACTGATGCCGTCAACGATGACAACTCTATCATCGCACTTTCGAACAACACTATGGAACAACTCCAACTGTTCCGTGGAGATACAGTCCTCGTTCGAGGCAAGAAGAGAAAAGACACCGTCTTGATCGTCCTTGCCGATGATGACCTTGATGATGGCAATGCCAGACTCAACCGAGTTGTCCGTCACAACTTGCGGGTGAAGCACAGCGATATTGTCACTATCCACGCGTGTCCTGACATCAAATATGTGCGTAGCTTGTGCCCGATGAAATCCTGATCAGATAACCAATTACTGACGATCAATAGGCCAAGAGAATTGCGGTGCTTCCTATCGCCGACACAGTTGAAGGTCTGACTGGTTCGCTCTTCGACGTCTTCCTTGCCCCATACTTCCGAGAAGCCTACCGACCCGTTCGTCAAGGCGACCTGTTCATCGTCCGAGGTGGTATGAGACAGGTGGAGTTCAAGGTAGTTGAGGTTGATCCTCCTGAGTATGGAATTGTTGCGCAAGATACTGTGATTCATTGCGAGGGTGAACCTATTCAGCGAGAAGAGGAAGAAAACAATCTCAACGAAGTTGGCTACGATGACATTGGTGGCTGCCGCAAGCAGATGGCTCAGATCCGAGAGATGGTTGAGCTGCCGCTGCGTCATCCTCAGCTCTTCAAGTCTATCGGTATTAAGCCACCTCGTGGTGTCCTGCTTTACGGTCCCCCAGGTACTGGTAAAACCCTCATGGCTCGTGCCGTCGCCAACGAGACCGGTGCCTTTTTCTTCCTGATCAATGGTCCCGAGATCATGTCCAAGATGGCCGGTGAATCGGAGTCGAATCTTCGAAAAGCATTTGAGGAAGCGGAGAAGAATTCCCCAGCTATCATTTTCATCGACGAGATCGACTCTATCGCTCCTAAGCGAGATAAGACAAACGGTGAGGTTGAGCGACGTGTGGTTTCTCAGCTCCTTACCCTCATGGACGGCATGAAGGCTCGATCCAACGTTGTCGTCATGGCAGCCACCAACCGACCTAACTCTATTGACCCTGCCTTGAGACGTTTCGGCCGTTTCGATCGCGAAGTCGACATCGGCATTCCCGACCCCACTGGTCGTCTTGAGATTCTCCAGATTCACACCAAGAACATGAAGCTCGGCGACGACGTCGATCTCGAGCAGATTGCAGCGGAAACTCACGGTTACGTTGGTTCGGATGTTGCTGCCCTTTGCTCCGAGGCCGCTATGCAGCAAATCCGAGAGAAGATGGATCTCATCGATCTTGACGAGGATACTATCGATGCCGAAGTATTGGATTCTCTAGGCGTCACTATGGAGAACTTCAGATTCGCCTTGGGTGTGTCGAACCCGTCTGCCCTCCGCGAAGTCGCAGTTGTCGAGGTTCCCAATGTCCGCTGGGAAGACATTGGAGGTCTGGAGGAGGTCAAGCAGGATCTCAAGGAAAGCGTCCAGTACCCTGTCGACCACCCCGAAAAATTCCTCAAGTTTGGTCTTTCTCCGTCCCGTGGTGTCCTATTTTACGGCCCGCCCGGTACGGGTAAAACCATGTTGGCTAAGGCCGTTGCCAATGAATGTGCGGCCAATTTCATCTCAGTGAAGGGTCCCGAGTTACTGAGCATGTGGTTTGGTGAATCCGAAAGCAACATCCGAGATATTTTCGACAAGGCTCGTGCGGCTGCTCCTTGTGTCGTCTTCCTGGATGAGTTGGATTCGATTGCCAAGGCTCGTGGTGGATCTGTTGGTGACGCTGGCGGTGCTTCGGACCGTGTTGTCAACCAACTTCTAACAGGTAAGCTTCCCTAAAAGGTTTCTTTAAAAGTTGTACTGCTAACATCAACAAATAGAAATGGATGGTATGACCTCGAAGAAGAACGTCTTCGTCATCGGAGCTACGAACAGACCTGAGCAATTAGATCCGGCCTTGTGCCGTCCAGGTCGTCTCGACTCGCTAATCTATGTACCGTTGCCCGACGAGGCTGGTCGTCTCAGCATCCTCACGGCCCAGCTTCGCAAGACCCCGGTGGCTGCCGATGTCGACCTCAACTATATCGCATCCAAGACCCACGGGTTCTCTGGTGCTGATCTCGGATTTATTACCCAGCGAGCAGTCAAGATTGCCATCAAGGAATCCATCACTATCGACATTGAGCGACAACGTGCTCGCGAGGCTGAAGGAGCCGGTGACATGGACGTCGATGAAGATGTTGAGGACCCTGTTCCTGAGTTGACGAAACGCCACTTCGAGGAGGCTATGCAAATGGCCCGAAGATCTGTCAACGACGTCGAGATCCGCCGATACGAGGCTTTTGCGCAACAGATGAAGAATGCCGGACCCGGTGCCTTCTTCCAGTTCCCTGCTGCCAATGCTGGTGCCACGGGCTCTGGAGATAACTTCGGCCAGGCTGGTGACGATGATGGTCTTTACGACTAAGTCGTCGGCTATCCAGTGGTTGGATACCATCTCCTCATACCGACCCTGTACTCTAATTCCTTTGCTTGCGATGCGTCTCAACATTAATGACAACACAACGCAACACTAAGGATGTCGACTTCAAACCGATATCACTTTGATTGTTCGTTGAAGGAATTCGCATATCTGATAGATTTAATCCCGTCAGAGTGCTAGTAACGGGATGCGGCTGCTTTTCTTTGCGCGATCAGAAGCATGGCTTTTTTGTCTCTTGCTTTGCTAGAGATGCTTCATTCCGGCTGGGATGAAACATAGTAGCCATACGCATACCGCGCTGCGGTAAGCAGATTAGTTTTACGATAGATCCACAAATTGATTTTGCACTGCCCTCAATTGGCCCTTGGTTGTGCCTATACTCTTAAATAATAGTGTAAATATGTGTTTAACTATATGACATGATGAGACCTCAAGGTCCATAGCAGCAACCATGACTCAGGAGTTTCTATTCGATGGTTATAAGCCAGTTCTTTAACTTGGCTCGTACGCGAATAATAGCTACATTAATGGCACAGCATTCACAACACGTAATTCTCGCTAAAGCGCTGGGCAAGTACAGGAAGAGGTCTGGTTAAAAATGGTTGAGTAGTAACTATCATTGCTGCGGATCAGAGCATCAAATGTGCCCCAGATATGCCTTGCTCCCCTCCTTCGTACACTTGATTATAAACCAAACCCGAGTTGCTAACGCCAATGCTCCCTTTCCGGCCCCCCCATGCCCTGTTCTGATAAATTTGCAAAGTAATAGACGTGTAGCAAGAAGAAAATCACCCCTCCCCTATCCCCCCTACTCCTACTCTTACTCCGACCCCTGGGATCTTTCTATTCGGACACGCATATGGACACGGCCTCGGGGCGAGGAGTGTGTGTGTGTGTATGTATATGTGTGCGTATGTGTATATTACAGCTCCTTCGTACTAAGCGGGTAGTACAACGATACGGTACGATGCGATACGATACCTCCACCCCCATTGACTACCGAGGTTATCAGGCATCGATCAAGGTATCGGGGGCGTCGTTATTCATTCGCCTGTTTATTTATTTATTTATTTTTGGCTCGTTCTTTTCGTTCGTCCCATGGCGGCTTCCATCGCCGTCGCCGCCGCTACTACCTTCCTAGACTCGGCGCACGTCCTCGATCGCAGCCGCGTCTCCTAGCCGGCTGTCGACCCGTCGTCGACTTCGCACACGGTATCGAGGCACTCGCGGGCGACTTTGAGGACGGCGTCGACGACGGCTTGGGGTATGGCTAGGGTGCCGTCGGTGGTGTTGGTGTTGGTGGTGCTTGCGCCGTTGGTCTTGCTGCTCCCGTTGGTGGTGGTGGTGGTGGTGGTGGTGCTGCTGTTGTTGCTGGAGTTGGAGTTGGTAGTGGTGGTAGGGGTGCCGTCGCTAGCCGCGGCGGTGTCGTGCCGCACGTCCTCGAGAACCCGCCGGACGAGCGCGGGGAACGTCGTCACGTCGCCGCTGCGCAGGAGGGCCAGCGCGTGCGACTGTACGGCCGACGGCCAGTTGGAGGGGTGCGCGTTGAGGGAGTGCAGGAAGTGCTCTTGGATTCTGCGGGTGGGCGAGGTGCCGTCTGTTAGCGAGCTAGTTTCCTCGTTTATTTGCGGCGGGGGAGGGGAAGGGAAGGGAAGGGAGAAAGAGAGAGTGAGAGTGAAGATCGGGGGCGGGTGAGCGGGCGAGCAGGCGGGCGTGCGTACTTGTTTATGTGGCCTTCCCGTATGAGGAGCGCGTTGATTTGCGATCGCAGGTCTTGGTCCTGCGTAGCAGGCGTGTATGCAGCCGCCGACGCGGGAACCTTTACGGGCGTCTGCGACATGGTTGCGTATGTGCGTATGTGTGTGTGTGTATATATGTCTGCCTATCTGTGTGTCCGAGTGGGCGGGGCGGAAAAGGGCCTTTTGTAGATAGTTTCCCCTTTGAGGTAACCAGCAGGCAGGAGTTCCGAAAGAGGAAAGACGACAGGTAAATAAATAAGGCGTCGGGGTCGCTCGGACATGCGATACCTAATACGACGGTTCCCGAAGCTTTGTGGCGGTTTCTTTTTTTTTTTTTTTTTTTTTTGGAGGGATGGACAGACGGACGGGTCGAGGCGCTGCGGCGTATGTGAGTGAGTAGTTCTGTATAACGTATAGTTAGAGCTCCTACGTCGTGCCGTCTTTAGCAGCGCTGGTGCGGGCCGACGAGGTATGGTATACGGTATGCAGGAATTCGTCGCGAGGGACTGATACCTGGTTGGAATTGGAAGATCGAATGGCGAGGCTGACAATTATCCGGAAAGTTTGTTTGCCTGGGCGAGGCTGAATGAAATATGTACATACATAGCTTCGTAAATAAGTGGATAGCTCTAAAGGTATGTGGGGCGCTAGACTTGGTTTGCCAGGGACCTCCCCGTTGTAAGCCGGGGTAAGACTCGCCGTTGGTTGGTCAGTCTATTCGAAGAGATGTGGCTGGTGCGTTACTATCTAGGGCTAGAAGCCGCCTTACATAGTAGAGCCTCCTCGATTATATTCGAATCCGGTATTGATCGGAACCTTAGTCTTAACTTTAAAACTCGTGCTTATATTGGTAGATCTATTGTTACTGTTTGCGGTTTTAAGGCTTTGTTGAAGTTTAAACATAAATGTTATAGGTTAACTACTTAGTTGGCTAGAAATAATCAACCACCTACCTACCTATATACAGTTGCTTAAACAAGTAGTTGGTCTTTATTTACAAGTAACTACTAGGTTAACTACTACCTAGGTTAGTTACTTATACTAAGCTGACGCTATACTACCTATAATATTTAACTTGGGCTTATGTACTCATATTCAGTACATATTTCACCCCTATTATGACACATATTTATGTTGCTATCCTTTAATATTTAGTTGTAGGCAACGCAGCGACGGCGGTAGAAGAAATTTTTATTTGGTTTTGATACCTACCATTGTGAAGCCTAATTGATACATTGCTAGTCTGCGTTAGTCTGTGTTGAAATGAGAGATATGAGATTGTTCTATGCGAGTTTAATTTAACCAGAGTGAGCCTACCCTCTTCTTGATCAGGCCGAGACGATATTTCGATCGATCAAACCGATTTGTCTATTTCTATCTACGCGCGATTTCCGAATCAAGAATATGTACGTATTTGGAAATGATGAAATAGGCAAGGTGAGCGCAGGCCGCGCTTGTGCCAAGGTCCTTTCTTGTCCTTGACACTTTCAGTGACTTCGATTGACTTCGATCCCAAGTACCATCAATGTATTCGAATAATACCAAGAAAATATCTCAGCTGCATGCGAGGCCGACTCAACGTTCAGTGCCGTAGTGCCCAACGGTGTTGCGACGTTATAAAACGCATTCGGGTGCAGATTCGCCGGTATGTTGGCATGCCGGTCGGTATATAAGCGATATAAGTGATATATTGTGATGAACAAATCCCACAGTAACAGCTCATATCCACCATCTACTTGAATCTCAAATCCCGAGGCTTCAGGTTGGGTCGCCGTTCAGGCTGGAGTCAGCAAACTCGAAATGAACATGTCGCAATTACTCATGAGTTACTCATGGCCAATTCGATTTTGTTGGCATCGAGTCAACGAATGCTTTCGGGACGTGGCCTCGATTTTGAGCTGGTAGATAATCTTCTACACCGACTATTACCTGTGTTGTCTATTATACGATGCAGTGCAAATATCCTTGCATCTACTCGGTGTATGGGCAGCGAATCAGAACAAGCCGGATCAGCCGCGAGTTCGATGTTATTCGCTAATCTTGCTTGAGATAGGTTTCTCGCCGTGGCCACGCTAAGGGGGGCGTGGGGAAGCTCAAATGACCGATTCCCTGCCGCGTTGGGCTCAATCCCCGTAAAAAATGATAAGTGATCTAGGTAGCGTACCTGTCCATCCTAGTCAACATGCCGGTTTTGTGATGCGCGCCATCAACGACGCGCCGGTAGATGGCAGGATGGTCGACATCAATACTGGAACAGTCGGTCTAGGCACTCCTAGCGACTGCGGTTACAGTTGTATATGGCCTTCTGGGATATCTCGAAGACGATTGGTCGTCCAGATAGGCTCCTCGCAGCCCCATCGATTTCTGTGATCTGCGCTAATCCATTAGTGTATCCATCCTACCGTTGTTACGACAAACGTTTCCAAGTATAATGGCCTTCCTATCTAAGACACGCATAGACCTGAGGAACTCGACGTACCTTACTATGTATTATTACCGTCTCATCGGACTGGGGCCGCTTACTCTCGACGATGAGAGGTTCATAGTCCGTTTCGCTTCGTCTTTCGCCATACATGACTCTCTTATTTTTTGGAACTCTCCCCGACGCACTAGAAGAGAGCCAGGTGTTCGAATGTCACTAAATGACGTCTGTTTTAGAAGGCTACCCGCGGATTAGAGCACCGGCTAACGGCGCCTAGCAGCGACCTCAACTCTGGTCCACCTTTATTCTGGGGTCTTGTCGTAGGTCTGTCTAGCATGGTGAACAATCGCCAACTGACCCCGAAGTATCTTCCAAGTACCAACTCGGTACGTACCAGTGATCACTGTCATCCATCGGGATTATAATCTTGTATAGTCGATACACATACGCCTGTGGCCTTCGACATTCTCGTATTTTGCTCTTGTGATTCTCGCTAAACGCAAACGCGGCTCGGGTAACTGCGTAGACTTGAGTTGGGTTATGGCCTGCTGAAGTAGTTCAGATGTGAAAGACTACCTCGAACCGTCCTCTCGCCCCGACAGGCTGCTGTTTGATAGGCAAACGCGGAACGCATGGTCAGATGGTGCCGAATAGTCATATCATAAGATGCCGGGCTTAGGTACGAGACAGTTATCCCAAGTAACACAACTTGCACAACCAGTAGGACAGGGGCGGATCCGATCTGTCACGCGCAGCCGTCTTCGAATCTGACAGCGAAGGTACGATTGGGTGCTGCAGGCGTACGGCCAATTATATGCGGAGGTGGCATCTCCAGATTCTAGTGGTAAGCATTGTCGGATAGGGGGTATCGTGGCAGCTCCTTAAAAAGGTAGTATTTGGTCCTAAGCACTGGGACGCTGACAAGCCCGATCTAGCAGCAGTGGTGCCCCCCACGATTATATTATCCGATCTTAGCCTGGCAGATGCCCCCGCGTCAGGTTGTCGTCTTCTGAGCTCCTGAGTGGACTGGGCCAGATGCAAAACGCATGGCCCAGGGTCCTACCCAAGATCTGGGGGGTTGCAATATGCAAGTGTCGGTATGGATGTGGCGCCGGCTGGTCCCGGAGGTTGCAGGGAATTTGAGCTAGGGGCTGTAGGGGGTCAGCCACACAAAGGTACGAGAAAGGCAACATGACTAGCTAGGGCCGCATAGGGGGCTACCAGGTTGCCGGGAAATCGAGAGATAGACTTAGTAGGGCGGCCCGCATCTGCAACAGGCTCAATAAGGAAGTAAGAGACGTCACGGCCGTTAGGGGTGGCAAAGAGCTAGCTCGGCTGCGTCTAGCTGCAGTACCTATACTTGGATAGAGAGAAGTACGAAGCCGGAGTGTCCATTGTTGGTTAGTATTAGGGGTAAAGCAGCTAGTTTGATGTTATTGGATACTTACTAGGTTAGGTATATGCAGTTAGAATGTTAAATGGTAACTCATAGTCGACTTATTGTTTCTATATATATAATATACACGTGATAGAATGACACCAGGAGGATAGGCAATAATAACAGGTAGGTTAGCCTTTGTAAATTGTATATAAGGAGATAGCATAAACAATTAGAATGCTGTTGACACTTTGTAAGATTTGTGTAAGTGTAAGTGTAGGTGTAAGTGTAGGTGTAAGTGTAAGTGCAAGTATAAGTCATCTGCTAGTTGAAGTTTAATAAAGTTTAAAAATGCATGTATAGGTACTTGTGATACTCAACGCCGAGGGCTGCATATTCCGTAGCTCTTACCAACGTAGGTACTAGGGTGGCCCTTCCTTCCTGCTCTATACTTTTTTTGATGCTGCCGTCAGTGTAGGTACCTATCCTCCAATGAACAGCCTAGCCGACTTTCTCACCGGTTGCTATACCGGTTCGCCACACGGGCAGCCGACATGCTTAGGTAACTAAGTGCCTTCCTACATTATATCGGTTGATAAATAAGGAAGCAAGTAGGCGGGAGCTACTGCGCGTAAGAGGCGGCAGCTGCCTGCTAGCCACATGTATATTCCGCATATTCCGCATAGGTATTCAAACGTGACGAATCGTGCCAAGCTTTGGTGCATCCACTACCTATCAGCATCAGTGTCAACTTCACATAGATTATTGGTATAGGACTACCACAGCATTGCCGCGTATCAAATATGTCGACGACGTGCCTCAAGTAAAAATATATGTAGGCAGTCTGCATACATACATGCATACATACATACCTCATACATATATGTAGGTATGTATGTAGAGAATAAATAATGCGAGGCAATAAGCAAGGAACAGCACGCACCCCTGAATGCCACTTGAAGAAGGAGGTTGACTAATTTAGGGACCTAAGCAAGCTACATGTCAGTTTCGGAGTTGTTACCAGTTTTAAAAAGGAGTTGCACTATTAATCAACCTGGTGTCTAAGCTGACTATCAGGCTGACTTCCTGATCTTCCTGATCTTCTTGATCTTCCCCGATCTGTACGCTGCTCACTTCCCCGTGCTGCAAGTATCTATACCCGACATCCCTTAAAAAGCACGGGTTGGAGGGTTGGAGGATCAGCCGTGGTGGCGTCGAATATCTGCTACGATAGATTAGGCACCACGGACAGGTAGGTGGGTGTGAACCCCTTAAATTCAAAACCTGTCTAGAAGGCGGGCGGCACATTATTCTTTACTCGACGCCCAGTATCCAATCTCTAATGCAGTCCCAACGTCGTCCAATGTTTTCTCTTTTAGTTTTATACTCCCGGCTCCACTAAGTATGTGGGACGGCATCTTTCCATTCAATCATCAGATTCATCACTTACAACGGTAACATGCCGAGGAGAAACATGATGCAACCAGGCCCATTCATGCTCACTCGTACGCATAGGAGCCGTTCCGTGTCCATGGCACGCATCATGCTGACCGCTGCCACGTCTCTTTCTTACTCGCGAGCCTAACTACCGCACACGAGATCTGGCATCCATTCAATAGACCTCGTGACCATGCTCTCCGTCCCCGGAACCTGGTAGTTTTGAGAAGGCAAATAATGACCAGGTCTGTAAGTATGCAGTCCTTACACGTGCCTATACACGTGGACTGATATCTCCCACGAAGGTCCGTTTAACTGCTGCAGAATGTCGTCACTAACGAAGAGGCCCAAAAATAGAGGGTCAGAGAGTAGCAACAGAGCGTCGCAAGACCAAGACGTTAGCATGCGCCTAGAGCCTCAGCCGTAGCAACCCTTACCTAACTGCAAGCTTCAGATTTGGGACGTGCCTATGCTTCAGGGACAAGCCACTCGCAGGGTTTGTATCACCTGCAGATCCGTTTATGTCTTGGGCTCACCGATTAGTGGCGGTTATTCTTAGAGGCATGAACCAAAACCTGGTTAACAATACAATATCCAGCTCATCTCGCCAAATAAGGAGATAGGGCGTTTGGTATCCTTTTCTCGCCCCTTCACTAGAAGGTCCGCAACTTTGCCCGAACTCAGATCCTGCTGCATTACCGCTTGCAGTAGTTACTGCGTCACACCATGGAGACAAGTGTCTTAAAAACGTTGTTCCAATACAGCAAGTTTTCAGAGTTAGCGAGACTCCTTCTATGCTTATTATGAGTGACGTGGGGATTAGAGCCGCCCAGGTCTTGTAAGCTGGCTCCGGTTTTCTTGAATGCTGGCTTTATGGCGCCTGAAGGCTCCCGACGCCTTCGCTGGAAGACTAGTACGGTCTTCCCCGTAGAGGGCCTTGATGATTCAAAGTAGAAGGCGGCGCAATAGGTGGGCGTGTGCCAAGTTGCCCCAGGTAGTCTCAGCCTTGTGAGACATGGCTTCTGCCGCTCTCTGTCTAGGTGAACGTGCAGGGATGTCCAACAAGAATACCGAGAAGACGAATCTATGTTCAAGCTGCAGAACATAGTGTACTATGGTAGACATATCGAGAAGCCTAGCCGAAGTGGCCCGTGAAGCGGACCGCGCCTACTTCCTTCTAAGCTGCAAGTAATGCCTGTCTAACCCACGCGGCAGAAATCCCCAGCGGCCCTTTATCATCCCGGTTGCGGTTGCGGATAGGCATAGCTAGAGTCCCCCCCCCCCGTGAGCTATCAGCTATCACACGGCCTTCGCAGCCGTAATCCGAAAAGTAAGAGTCAGCGTACCAACTTAGACTGCATCTGTACCCAACATCTCTTGGTCGGCGGGAAATAGTGTTTCAATGGTGATGGGCACTATATACCCGCCAATTCGTTGTGATAGCATGGCACCAAAGACGGAGTGTGTGGGGGGCGCTACTGTCATTCATGTCATCTCAAATTTGCCAATGCCCTACTGCGATTTGCCGGTGGCTTGCTGTAGGCTGCTGTATGACACGTTGCGAAGTTGGAATGCATGGCGGAGCAGAACGAGAAGTGCGGAATTGCAGGATACAGGAATCAGGAATCGGTCCCTAACTACCCTTCAGCGGAGGATACCACACTTATTATTACACGGACACGGAGCCGAACTCCGCAAAAGGAAAGACTGATAGGCATGGTTGAATACATATGGGATTCTAATCGGCAGGCATGTTTTGTCGATTTTCAGAATCTGACTGCATGAAAAGGTATCCACATCCAGACCGGTCGCCAGGATAGGATCTTATCGTGCCTTATCGAACCAGTCGGTCAGGAGAACAACCAGTAAGGATGGGCGCCAAGAGGTTGTGACCCAGCTTTGACAGACTTCGGGACAGACAAGCGAGCTGCAGGGAAGCTGAGGTGCAGAAATAGCTTTCGAGTCTCTGGTGGGATGAGCTGGGTTTCCCGGCCGGTTGAAGTCGATGTTCATACTCGTGAAAGCCATGGGATGCCGAAGTTGGGGAGTAAGACGGTCGGTGAACTCGCGGGCCATCTGCCGTCCCGGTTTCTTTCCTTCCTCTCTCCTTCGATATCTTATTTCCTTATTTCCCTATTTCCCTCCCCCCTTCCCTTTGCTATATTGGGCACTGGAGCATGTTCTTCAGGATACCAAGTGAGGCGAAAGGGAGTACGGTACCTTCAGGAGGGAAGGGTAGGTTGCTTTCCTTAATAAGGCTCGCTTACAAGGGCTTTTCTCATATTTCTCGGAGGGAAGAATCTACCTCTCTTATTTCCTCCGCGCCTTATAGGAAGTACCAAGAGCACTAGACTTACCTTACCAGCCCAACGGTACAAAGGTACCCACGCGAGAGTAGACACCGATCCTATACTCGTCTAGCCTCTCGTCTGGACCTGCATCTAGCAAGTGCTTTTACGTACAACTATACAACAGTTGGGACTCTACCCGGACTAAGCCGCGACAGTTGGCTCATATCCATCATGTTAAGCTTTACTGGCCATCGAGTATCAGATGATCTAGTTGATCAGCTCTTGTCTACTCAGGTATACGGTAGATACAATCCTATGATGTTCCCTAGAATATGGGGAGAGGGAGAGAGGGGGAGAGGGGGGTTTGTTTCTAAGTATTCGAAGTACATGCGGATTACTTCTCCATGTACGAAGTACCTATCCTTGTGTCTTCTGCGCACCCCATGCTTCTTGGTAGCTCTTGGGTAACAGGAAAGCATCGAAACAAGCATTTGAGGCAAGATACCACCCATATACTTGCCCTATAGGTATTACTTTGTCACACGCCAATACAAGGCATGTCGCACAAAGGTGCGGGAACACATATTGCCTTTACCTTTTCGGCTGCAGAGATAGGTACAACGCACAAAAAAAGGCCTCCAGCCTAATGGGCGATGAAGACAAATGCGGCTGCTTAGGGAAGCTGTTAGTTGTTACACTGGCGAGCGAGAAGAAGAAAAGTCGTCATGGGGAGCACGAGTCACAGATGGATATAGAAAGCTCCAAGCTCTTCCTATAACCTAGTGACGCGTTGCTAATCTATAAATGAGGGATCGTCCCATCTCCCTTATCCACTCTGGTTTATGGTCTGTCGGCTCACCATAAGGTTGCAGTTGTCAAAAAGGCTATTATCATCTTCTCCCACAGGCGAGGTTTCTATCTGGAACGCGATTCCCTCCTCATAAGCTCTTGGGTTTCTTGGGGGTTGTCTATTGTCTATTTGAGGGTTACTACAAGCTAGAAGAAGTCTTTTGTATGGCCTTGTACGACTACGAAGCTATAATATATCCTTTCCCTTCATCCCCATAAAGCTTCATTCCACTTATTATTATTACCACCACTATTTTATATAAGGTATATATACATTTTTACCATTACCACTATTACCTACTATACAGCTGTACGTTGCTGTGCATCACCATACAGCACAACTACCGCCGCCTACAGCCACAGCAAAGCAAAGACCACACGCAACCACACACCTGGGGGGAGTTAACACAGAACACGGACCACATACCACATACTACATACCACAAATCACAAACCACAGGCATAACCCCACCACACCTTTTTCTCTTCCGAAAGAACCCACCATCAAGTACAGCTTTATTATTATTATTATTATTATTATTATATTATATTATTATTATTATTACCTATTATTCATTAGGCTAGCCCAGAGCCGTCTAGAGCACCGCCCGTACCCCCCCCCCCCTCCTGGTTAAAACGAACAAAGCCCAAGACTTCATGCATGCATGCTTGCTGCAATCACAACCTCGACCCTCACTAAGTGCAGAGCTAGATGCAAGGCGGTGAGGAGGCTACAAGCCGTTTGGTTAACTTGTGTAAGCCTCTCCGACAAACCACATGTCCCTATTCGACATTATCAGCATAAGCTAGGAAGATTTTGGGCTTTTACGGCTGCGTCTAATAATTTGGTCCTATTGCCCTATTATCCTTCCGCGGCCTTTGGTCCATTTTTATGTCAACCGTACACATGTCTGGTGTTAGTTATTTTGTTTTTTGTTCTTGTTTCGGTCCTCTAACAGTTAGATGTCCTAGAATAGCTTTATTGTCCGCTAGATAGCCCGATAACCCTAGCAGCCCTAGAGCGTTCCAGTATCAAACCTGTACCTAACTTACACCTACCACTTACCACTTACCACCTATCACCTACCACCTACCATCTACCATCTACCATCTACCACCTATCACCTATCAACTCGGTACTTGGTACCTTTAAAGACGATTGCAGAACTTGGAAAGAACATCCAAGATACTCGGCCGTCAGGTCACAATACAACTAAACTAGGGAAATCCTCCATCTTTCCTGCCACGGCGACTCCCACCGCGACTACCGACAGGCTACAGCTCATCATTGTTTCTTGTCGAGCTTTCTCCATCAACCTGCATCTACCAGTTCGGGTCTAGAAGCCCGGTCTACCATCCTATCCACCCCCATTGTCGCTCTTGCTCGCACCACCTTTCTTTACCAACTAATCACCACAACCAACCGCTGTTACTTACTACCTATTATTATTTTACCACTTTACCACTTTACCACCACATTGAAAGAAGTGTGTATGATCGTGCGTGTGCGTATGTGTGTATCTTGTTTGTTGTTGTTATTATTGTTATTATTGTCATAATCACCATCATAGTCACCACCAAAGTCATCATCATCATCATCATCGTCACGACTCCTTCATACACCATCCTCCCATTTCCTATTTCTTATTTCTAGCCATTCAGTCCCGTCCCTTGTGTTCTTGCTCAAACAACGCTAGCCCTTACTAGTTTTACAATATTGTATCCATTCCAGTCTCTACCGCCCTACCTTTTTTTTTTTTTTTTTTTTTTTACAAGGATCTATCAACATCTTACCCTGGGTTCGGGTTACCTGATCTGAATTTGGGACAATTTGGGTGCTCAAGAACAGGCACATCCCACCTTTTTTCCTGTCCCTGTTACTACCTTGCCCCGTTCATACGGATCCCTTGTCACCTTGTCAACTTCTGCTTTTACATAGTACGCACTTCACTTTGGTTTTCTTGTGCGACAGTATTGCCGCTTGAGAAGAGCAGATCCTCCGACCTTTCTAACCAATATTTTTTTCTTCTTATTTTATTATTTTCCCAATAAGAACAGACGCTCGTTTGCAATTGACTTTTCACATTTTACCCCCCGTCAAACCGTCAAAGCATAGAGTTACCCACTTCATTGTACCCCGTCCCTAGACAGCAACACAAGCCGAGCCTATCGTGCTCGCCGTTGTTATTTGGATACCTAATAAAATCGTGCCATCAAAAGGGTCAGTTTATAACCCCCCCCTGGCGCAGATCCTGGTTAGAACCGAGCAACGCCTCTTAGTTGCTTGCCTGCTTCTCCCTCTCATAGACGGACCAGCCAGCTTGGACCAGAGAGAGAGAGAGAGAGAGAGAGAGAGAGAGAGGGAGACAGACAGACAGACAGACAGAGAGAGGAGACCCTTAATTCTTTCCCCCTTCCTTTCTTTATCAGGTACGCTAGTCTCGAGTCAGTCTGCTTCAGAGCGTGGCTTTCGCCACTAACACCGTCTGGTGACCTGCCCCACCAGAACATGGACTCGGGATTCCACTAACTTGGGCCGAGCTTAGGAACACTTGACCTTCAGTTTCTTGTTGATTTTCCTGAAAAATCACGGCTGCCGTAGGCAAGCAATCTAGGCATCGCAGTCAAGCAGTTGCGGGCTCTACTGCTTGAAGCAATTGGGGGTCGTGATCTTTTGCAGCTGCGGCAATGACCCAGTGCAAGCATTGTCGTCAGTAATATGTACGTCAAGCACGCCTTGCAGCATGCAGTGCAATGCTCGAGTCCGATTTGATTTGTACACTTTTCTTACGCATCCATGAACATTATATGCTGACCTGCACGTTTCACAGAGCAAGATGGCGGAAGTCATCATCAACCCTCCCGACTCCCCGGCGGAGAGGGTTCGAGACGTTACTCAGTACCTTTACCCGGATATTCTCCTGCTGGTTTTTATCGTCATCGGCGCCACACACTCCGTCTACACTGCTATGCGTAAGGACGATGTAGTCGTGCCTACTATCCGAGGTCCAGGCGGCAAGCCGCTTCCCGTCACCAAGAGAAGATTGTCCGACGACGACGCATCGGACCCTAATGATTTCAGTCCACATGCCAGGAGGTTTTTCCAGTTTTCCATGGTTATAGCAACCTTGACCTTTCTTGCTGCGGGCGGCGCAATTGCTGCCCGTGCTCTGATTCATAGGAGCGCAGACGGTGAACATGGCTGGTGGTGCGGCGAACCGAAAACCGTAAGTAATTTTTCGGTTTGCTTTGCTCTAATTTTCCGTCCTACAGGTAAAATTCATTATATTGAGACATTTTTTTTTGACTTTGTGAAAATTATAGGTCTTCGTCCTTGGATCGGCATTTCTTTATGTGTATTTGACTTTGACCATGTTTGACTGGAAAAGCAGCCCGAGCCTGGTCCATATCCTTACTTGGAGCTTTGCTCTCGTTGGGGAAATCATCATCTTCGTTTGCGATGCGGTCGTCTTATCCCGCCCCCACAAAGTCATGGTTAACCTCAGTCGCGAAAAGTACGTGATTGTAGTTGGCATCGACAAGTGGGATATGATTGACCTCGGCTTATCCCTCGGAAGAATCGCCACCCTTATCGGCATGATCCTAGTTTATTATACCATTATCCTTCTAAGAAACCGGGCGCAGCCAGAGAAATACGAACAGGGACATGAATATGATTACGAGGCTGACGAATCCACACCCCTCCTAAATGGCGATGCCAATGGCTACCGTACCAATGGGCACGCTTCCCGCCCGGGCGCAAACGGTGCCGCAAACGGTAACGCCAATGGCAATGCCGATGCGAGCCACCCCATGGTTGACGAAGACGCTGGATTCTACCGCCCGGAAAAGCTACCGCATACAACTTGGTTTGAATATCTCCGGGGTTATTCCGTCTTTTTCCCGTACATGTGGCCTACCAAGCAGCTGCGGCTTCAGATTATCGTGGTAGTATGCTTTGTCCTGCTAGTTCTTCAGCGGATGGTGAACATTATGGTTCCTTACCAGATCGGTGCCGTCACGAATCAGCTTTCCGGCGACGATCTCAAGGAGGGCGAGAAGCACACTATGCCGTGGCTCTCGCTCGGTTTACTTATTGTGTATAAGCTACTGCAGGGTCCGTCTGGGCTTTTGGGGTCTTTAAGATCTCTGCTATGGATTCCTGTTTCCCAGCACACCTACCGAGCTCTTACCACGTCGGCATTCGAGCACGTGCATTCCCTGAGCCTTGATTTCCATCTAGGCAAGAGGACCGGCGAGGTTTTATCCGCATTGAACAAGGGCTCTTCGGTCAATTCCTTTCTCGAACAAGTCACATTCCAGGTCTTTCCGATGCTCATCGACTTGTTTGTAGCTATAAGCTACTTCTACGTCAAGTTTGATGCCGTCTACGCCGTCATCGTTTGCGCAATAACATTCTATTATTTGTTTTTGACCATACGAATGGCGTCCAAGACTGCCGACCAGAGGCGAGCAATGTCCAACGCGGATAGGGAAGAAGAAGCAGTCAAGAATGACTCCATCATCTCGTACGAGACGGTCAAGTATTTCAACGCAGAAGACTTCGAGTTTAATCGGTACAGAGAGGCCATAAATAATTTCCAAGTCGCCGAGGCCAAGGTCACGTGGAGTATAAGTACCATGAATATCTGCCAGTCCTTGGTCTTCATGATAGGGATGTTGGTTACCATGATGCTTGGAGCGTACCAGGTTACAATGGGTAGCCGAAAAGTGGGTGACTTTGTTACATTGATGATCTATCTGGGCCAGCTCCAGGGTCCGCTCAACTTCTTCGGCACATTCTACCGTACCGTCCAGCAAGCCATGATCTCCGGGGAACGCCTTCTAGAGCTCTTCAAGCAGCGCCCGACAGTGGTTAATCGTCCCGGCGCCGTTGACGTCACTTCGTGTGAGGGGCGTGTCGAATTTTCTAAGGTCAAATTCGCATACGACAAGAGGAAGCCTGCGCTAAGGAACCTCACCTTCACATGCGAGCCCGGCACGACCACGGCCCTCGTCGGCGAATCGGGCGGCGGCAAATCTACCCTCTTCCGACTGATGTATCGCTACTTCAATTGCCAGGAGGGTAACATTAGGATAGACGGCCGTGATATTAAGGATGTCACGATCGACTCTGTTCGACGCTACATAGGAGTAGTGCCGCAAGATACGGTATTATTTAACGACACCCTCATGTACAATCTGAGATACGCCAACCAGCATGCGACCGACGACGATATTTTTGCCGCATGCCAAGCCGCCAGCATACACGAGAGGATCATGTCTTTCCCCGACGGCTATAACACCAAGGTCGGAGAACGAGGTCTTCGCTTAAGTGGCGGTGAGAAGCAGCGGGTTGCCATCGCCCGAACCCTGCTTAAGAATCCTAAGATCATCATGCTGGATGAGGCTACCTCGGCTCTTGATAGCCACACAGAGCAGCAGATTCAATCCCGACTAGCCACCATCGGTCGCGGCCGTACATTGCTAATCATTGCGTAAGTTCCATTGCCACCAGTATAATATATAATATATAATATATAATATGTGATAAAACTAGATCAGCTAACCGGGTTTAGACATCGTCTGTCTACTATCACCCACGCAGACCAGATTCTTGTGCTGCATCAAGGAACTATCGTCGAGAGAGGTTCGCACGAGAAGCTTCTTGAGCTCAATGGTCGGTACGCATCCATGTGGAATCGCCAAGCAAAGGCCGAAAAAGCAGCCGAGGACGCCCGTAATGCGACGCGGAAAGCTGAAAAGCTTTTGCGAAAGGCTAATATCCCTGCAGCCTCGGGAGACCATCACAGCCGAAACGAGCACTCTAACAACAACGACGACTCGAGCAGCTCGTCCGACGAATCGGTTACGCCTGGACGACACGGCGGCCAGTCGGAATCTACGACGCTGGTTGAAGGCTCCCCTCGATCGACCCACTAATCATAATGTCCACTAACTTGGGCTCGACTCATGTCCATATTCCCATTTCCCGCGATATATAGTTTTTATTGCCTAATAAGCTTCTCACGCCCCGGACTGCCGGGTATTGCATTAAACATGGCGTTGGTGGCATATACAGAAAAAGACGCCTCTACATAGGAGGCTGTCGGCGGCTTTGCATTTCCGGTTATCACGATTCTTCGCAACGATACCAAAAAGACTTATGTGGTTCTGTCTTATTTTAATTCACTATCGTTGTTCGCACAGCAGACGATCAGTCATGGCCCTTTGCATGAAAAAGAAAAAAAAAGGTCGGGCAAAGACGGGATGGAACAGGAAGGAACGGAACGGAAACCTACCAATGTCGGGAGGGGGAGGAAGGGCTTCTGCTTTTTTTTTTTACGCATCCTTTTATTATTATTTTCTCTTTTTTTTTTTGGTACGGATCAAGTCAGTCGGGTTGCTATTGGCTTTTGAACGGTGGGCGGAGTACCACCTTAATGTGATGACGATGAAGAGATGAGGAATGTATTTGAGATTACTCTAGACCCTTAGGTGGTTTTACTCGATTGTAGATGGCCCGACTGTTAATACCGGAAGCTTTCTCTGAGTTTTACGAACGACGGGGTAGCGACCCGATTCCGTCCCGTTGCTTACTACTTGGTAGATTATACGCGTGTATGAAATGGCGTGAGAGGTTTAAGTGAGGCTGAAGATTTCTTACTTGGGTTGCGTGGCAGTTTGATGTTACAGTCTTGCAACCCATAGAATTCCAAATCACTTCCCGTCACCCCCAAACCCCAAACCCCAAACTGGTTCCAAAGCAAAGCAACCCTCCCTCCCCCGGTCCGGGGTACGGTGTTTCGCTCGCGTGCGGCTCGCGTTTCTTCATGCCGGCAAAGCGGGAGATCTGCCATGATGGCTAATATAAATCTGAACCCCTATCTCTACCTCCCGGGCAGCGTTGCATTTTCATTCTTATTTTTTTTTCTCTCCCCTGGGATAGGTAGGATTATATGCCTTCTCCATTCTTACCTTGTCTTGCTCTTAGTAAGTGCAGTGCGATGTGACATACATAGGTAGGTAGGTAGGTAGGTAGGCCGGCAGGTGTAAAGTGTATGCGTGCGCGTACCTGCAGTGAATGGCACTTGCAACGTTGCTTGTCTTGTTTGCTGCTACCTCATACCTCCTACCGGGAGGAGGAGGACGGGAGGACGGGAGGACGGGGGGACGGGGGCAAGGTGGAGGGAGGGGAATAGCATGGAAATGGAAATTGAGCTGGGCTGGATGTGGAAGATGGAAGACGGGAAAATGCTCTACTACTTACTTACTTGCTTGGTTACTTCGTATACTGACCTACCTACTATACGAAGACGTGAGACGGGATTAGATAGAAAAACAAATAAAAAGAAGCTCGGCTCGGCTCGGACCCTCACGGTAGGTATGCCATGCTATGAATTTTTTTTTTCTTCTAGGGGTCCCTGCTTCGTGCCCTGATCGACCGCGGTCTCGTGCGGTATATACTTCCACACATACCATACCATACCATACCATACCTAGGTACCTAATATATTTATTTCCACGAGGTCAGGTCTATTACATACATAGGTAGTTTGGGTACATGGGCGGTACTTGGAAGCCATGTAATAGGAAAGTCACGAAGCGGTGGCAGCGGTGGCGGCGGCAGCGGCATTCCTTTTTTTTTTCTTCTTTTCTTGTTTTTTGTTTCTTTTGTTTCTTTTCCACATTTGTTATAGCTAGTTAGTAGAAGGATTCCTAGTTGGTTATACTATACTATACTATACTATACTATACTATACTATACTATACTATACTACAGCTGTAACCTACCTAGGTATTTCTGGGGGCTTATAGCATGACATAGCAAGCATAGCAAGCATAGCATAGCATGGAATATACCACACTAGCAAGAGGGACCTTGTCTGTCTAGCTTCCTTGCGCTAGTTTCGGTATCGTTCGTAATTATGGAATCCTTCCACTTGCTCACCGCAAGCCCGCCGCCGCACTATCACCACCACCACCTCCACCACCACTACCGCCCGCCCGCGCTACCCTACCCTACGCCACGCCAACCACGTGTACGTGCTCCGTCCTCGGAACCGGGGACCAACGGACCGACTACCAAAAGCGTGCTGGATTTCCCGCCTGACCGCGTGTTTTACTTATGTACTATCTCCCACCTCCTACCCATCTTCTCCGCCTCGGTACACGTGTCTATCCAGCTCCATATATACCCAACTTACATATGTACCTTAGGTATGTATGTATGTATGTATGTTGGTATGTATGTATGTATGTATGTATGTATGTCACTACACACCACATACACATACACATACACATACACATACACCCTAAACTAAACTAAGCCCAGCCCAGCCAAGCCCCAAACGTGCCGGCCACCAGGGCCTCGGGCCCCAGCCAAGAAGAAGCATCTATGTACGTACCGTGCTCTAATGTAGGTACGAAACACAAATAACGGTCTGCGATACTACATACCTCCTCTTATACATATAGCCTATACATACCAAGGCGTATGTATGTATTCTAGGGACGCCAGCTTCCGGAATGTTCTGTGACCCTCTCAGAATTTTCTTTAGTGTCTGTGCATAATACATAGTAAAATTCCCCTACGACTCCAGCTCGGCCGAGAAGTCCCGCACGGACTCTCGCTCTCAAAACGCAAGCTAAGGCAAAGGAAACCGAGCAGACGCGTCATACCAAGGGTCTCGGTACGGCTTAGACGAGGCGCGTCTTTCCTTACTATGGCAAGACATCATCTTTTATTAAGAATTATATATATGTATGTTTGGGGGGAGGAGGGGCTGGTTATGGGTTTTCAACTATCGTACGTAAGAAGGGGTAGTAGAAAAAAGACAAAAGCAAAACAAGAACGGACAAATGCTCTTTTCTCATCATGCTATGCTCGTCGTTGGTCAAAAGTCGTTGGTCCATCCCTCCGTCATTAGTACATAAATCAGCAAGCAAGCAATAGCAAGCAAGCAACAGCAGGCAAGCAACAGCAGGCAAGCTTGTATAGGCTGAGTGCCCCAGGCAGATTGGTCCCAACGTGTTCCCTGGCCCGCCGCAAACCAACGACTCCCTTCATCCCTGGGCAACATTACCCAAGCAACCAAGAATCTCCCCATATGCGCCGTTCCCATGACCCGTGAGCGAATGGCTTGGAATGCTAAACCCGTTCTCTGAACGCCTATGATCGTTGAGACAGGCCATCAGGGAACATACAAGCATCTGTTTTCAAAGGAAATGCGTTATATAGCAATTCCCGCGAATACCAATTGTCTCGTCTACGCCCGCCGTTTATGCTGAAATCCTGTATCGTGTTGTACATGCAAGCCCCCTACTGGTTAAAATTTACAAGCGAATGTCATGAATCGAAGGCAAGAAGCGGCCAACGTTCTATCGAGCCGCCTTCTTTTTCGACGCCGACGCCGACCCGTTCGTGTGGGTCTTGATGCCGTTAGCATTGCCGTTAAGTAACGGCGTCGCTTCGGTGCTCTCCTTGATCGCTTTTGGTGTCTCTGCCTTCTCGTTCTCTGGCTCGTTAATATCGGAATCTTCAGCCTCAGAACGGTCGTCGTCTGCTTCCTTATAGACGATGAAGCGGTAGGCAATCCTCACGATGAAGAAGAACCAGAATAGGTTAAGGGCCTGCAGAGACGAGAGGAGGGTGAGAGTGATAACGAAAGCAAGTTCGCATTTATACTGTCCGGTTTCCCAGTTTAGCTCGTAAGGGCCGACAGTCCTGAATTCGGTGAATAGTGAATAGATAATGCGGAGGTTTAGATAATGGCGTAGGTAGGCCCATGAGGTCATAAATATGAAGAAATAAGGTCCCACTAGAGGGTGGTCAATGTAATTGAGAGTTTTGGATGTCTGTTCAAATCTATTAGTATTACACGTGGCAACTCAAGACTTGAGGTACCCGAGGGCACGGATCAGACTTACCGCAAGGAAGAAGTCGCTAATGTCGTGGGTAATGTAGACGGCCAGACCGATGTACGTGAAATGAAAGCGGTAGCTCAACCCGATAAGCGTCAGACTGACGATATGGTGGCCAACGAGCTCCTTGTAATCCTTCCGCGGCTTCTCTATGCCAAGCAAGAGGACAATAGCCTGTTGGGCCCAATAGGCGGCCTGGAATAGGTAGTAAAATTTGAACATGGCCTCGTGCGTCTTATGAGGGAAGTTCTCATACATGCCGCGGGTGTTGAAATACCAAACAGGGGTTCGGCTCATGACGTACATACCGGTCGGCCCCAAGAACCCGAAATAGATGGCGGTATACATCTGCTCTAGGAAACGCGCCTGTTTGGCACGCGACTTTAGACCGGCTCTCCTGGCGAGCGGGCGGAGAAGTTCTTGCATGATAAACTCGCGCGTAAAGGAGAGGACGACGGTATAGAAAGATACGAAGGCGATATCCCACGGCCCCTTGCCATATTGGACAGGCGCTTCGGAATCAGCACCGGCCTCAAGCGGGAGCTTGTACGAGAGGAAGATGAAGTGATGAACAGGGTTCGATTCAGACGGGTTAATGGCGTACACGGACAGGAAGATGACCAAGACGACTAGGGGTAAGACCCAGGTGTGCTTGAGGGCGTAGTGTTTGCAGCGACGCAAAAAAGAGCGAGCTTTGCGACGCTTTGAACCTCGTTTAGACACTTCCTTGCCATCCGGTGTTGATGGCTTTTGCGTATGTCCATTTGTATCCTGAAAGGTCGCAAGACTCGCCTGCAAACTAGGCGCACCCGTGTCTCCCAGCCTGATGTCTGCACCAAGCACGCTCGACTTCCTACGCCGACGCGCATTCCCCTGATCAGCCGCCGAGTGTAATTGGTCGGCCGAGCTATTGAGGATGGGAAATGGTTCCTGGGGTGCCATTGTCACAGAGGGTCGACCTTGTCGCAGAAACCTAGGTAAGACGAAAGGGAGCTGCGAAGATAGACACGCAGCAGATGACGTGAGGACGTCTACTAATAGACGGTATGAGCAACTGGAATACCCGGCTTTGACGGTCCCGGCTACCTAGTCGATCCCAGAATGCTTAAGGAGTGAAAGCAATCCAGACTTCTAGTATCGATAGGCGGGAGAAGAAAAAAGAATTGAGGTGGCTGTTGGAGAGAAAAAGGGAAGAGGAGGTAAAAAGTTACGGTAGTAGTGCCAGTGGTCGGTGGTGCATGAGATTTGATAAGATTTGATAGGTCTGATAGGCAGATTAGCATTAATGGACTAGTACTAAGCCCCGTTAAGAATTCATATTTATGCTTTTAAGTGTTGTAGGTAAGATTGTGCAATAAAACTTTTACTATACCTATGTAGTAATAAGTTGGTCCCTTTCTGCCAGCAGCCAAAAGCACATAGCGGGGCAAGCATATGATTTCCGCAATCACTAACTTTAATTAGTACTAAGGGTCCCCAGCTCGCTTTTATCGGGTTTGATTGGTCACTTTCTCTTTGCCAAGATTTAATATTGCTTGCTGTCAGGCTATATGCCGGCTCCACCTACTTATACACCTTCACATTTCGACCGAGGCATATAAAGTAGCAATTTTGCTTTAGCACAACTTTTGCATTCTCTCAATGCGGTGGTGAGTGTTAAATATGCATAGAGTTTGATGGGGATTCTATGTACATATGCTAACTACTCCATTCTTGCACATATGCAACAACGGCTTACGTCCTCCCGTATGTATGAGTTAAAATAACTCACCGCTAAACTGAGCACAGACACTAAGGGCGAGTTATGAGTTATGACCATACATATCACCGTCGGCTATGAGACACAAGTCACCTCGGCACAAATATGATATGAAAGTTGCCAAATGATAATTGCTTCATATTTATGACCCAAATACCGCATAGCAAGTTAGGGTTATGGTATAAACCAACACCATTCGATAAAGGCTTTTTGACTAAGAGCCTCTCTCTATTCAATCCGCTCTTAATTCAAATATGCCGTCAATGCTCATACTCTCAACCCGAGTGGCACTGCTAAAGACCTATATGTATACAGCGGCCGATGCCGCTTATCAAGTACGCCGGTTATACTCGTTATATTCGCATAACAGTACTCCATCATCAATGCAGATATACATTGCAACATAACAGCCCAGTAGCATACCGTAATAAATGGGCGGAATATCGCTATTCCTTTCCCTTTTTGAACCCAATGCGCCATATGATGCAGCCAAAGAAACAAAGCACCCCAAGCGCCGCGCTGCCATTAGATCACAGGAATATTCTATAGAAATGGGCCGGAAATCACTACACAGGTGATGACGCGTCATCCCATAATACGTCGTCCACTGGTCGCCTTTCGCTGGTCGTTCTTTCTCGTTGATCTCCACTTCTATGGGTATGAGTCGGAGTGTTCAACGAGTTAGTATCCTGCGTATTAGGCGGCCTATTAACGTATGTGCTATTCCTTTCCACCGGACCTGGAGTTGGCCTAGGCGCGGTTGATGCCGTGCTGTTATTTCTAGTAACATGATGCGATTGTGGCGTGTGACCGGCTGCGGCGCTTGTACTTCTCCGTGCTGGTGGCGAAGAGGAAGATATCGGTGGTTCGTGTGGCTGTTCATGTGACTCTATTTGCAATTCTTCTTCTTCCAGTAGTTGAGCCAGCGCCGCACCGCGCCGTGGAGGGGCAGGTATAACGGTAACCGGTAGGCTATCCGTATCCGGAGTCGGCCGAACCCTTTCTAGGATTCTCTCTGCCTGGGTGGCAGCAAAGATCTCTACCCGTTCCCTGAGGTCCCATCTACCGACGCTTTCGTAATCGCGTCGTTTTGGTTGTTTGGGTATTGTGTGTGGAAGGACTTCCGCCGGAGGTTCCTTCGCAGTACGGTAGAATGGATTCAGATAGTTCCAGCGGCTCGAATTTCCTCCCTCGCCGTTGCTTCTTTCCGTAGCGCGCGCTGACGAGGGTTGTCGCGATGGCGGCGTGCTCCCAGATTGTTCATTGCTCTCTGCTATAGGACTTGATGCCGAGGAGGTTGCACTATTGCTTCTAGACAAGGGTCGGCCATGCCTATCATCTGTAGTCCTCGAAGTCGTCTCCGTAAGAGGCTGATATCGTACCGCGTAAACGGTGCTATCAGCACTTGCAGTATCCGTTCTACTTACCGGTGTAACTGCCGGGGGTGGCCGGGAAGGCCATAGTGGAGGTTGTAAGAACCGTGCTGCTGACCTGCCCGTCGTAGCGGCTTGTTGTCTCCTATCCGGGCTACTCTCCGTCCTCGACCTATACCGGCTGGCAATAGATGACATAGCTGGCCACATATTGCTCCGACCACCCGATAACGAACTGTTACCACTCTCTCCCCCATCATCACCGTCCTCGCTCTTTCGTTTATTCTTCCGCCGCTTAGACCATGAGAGGTCCGAGGGAAATACCTCCATCATTTCATCGCCATCAAAGACCTCCCTTCCTAAAACTCCATCTTTCTTCTCTTCACGTTCTAACGCTTCAATCCGCTCAACCCACTCCCATACTACAACACTTGCCGCCGCGGCACCGACCCATCTAACATAATCCCCCCATCCGGTAAAGTCGGGTTTTGCTATGTCGAGAACAAAAAAGATAACTGGGACAAGAATCGATATTATAGAAAGAGCTGCCATGAGGCAGATATTCTTCATAAGGGGATGGTAGAAAGCATATCGTTTCTTCATGAGTGAATAATAGAGCACCCATGCAGCATATAATAAACCTAAAGACAGTTGAAATAGATAACTAAGCGCCGGCACAGCGTCCGTAAAACTGCGCGGCCTAGTATTGCCCTGTTTGGTGTAATGGAAGCTATTGAGGGCACCGAAAATAACGTCCAACGTAATAAGCGAGAAAGCCGTCCATTTGATGATGACCTTCTCGCGCTGCCGAGGAAATAGCCGTATAAGGGTCTGGGCTTGGGCCAGCCAAAGAAACGTATCGGAGATGAGCTGAATGACCTTCAGTTGGGTTCCTCCCAGCACATCCTCCTGAAGTTGTTGTGCATTCTGAATTCCTAACGCGTACTGTTTTTCAGCTACGCGGAAAGTATCCGCCGTAGCAATAGATAAAGATATAGCAACGGTTAAAGCCGCAACCTTTTGCAGCCACGGACGACCACCAATACTAATACCATTCGAAGGGCCATTCGTGAATCCACGCCGGCCTAAAACAACAACCCCACCGTCAAGAAACGATCGAGGCGCAATAACAAGCATAATGAGAAGCAAATAAGCAAGAACCGTCGTAGCAGCTAGAGCATAACATTGCGGGAAGATCGAAGCGTAAAAGGGGTCGCGGAAGTCGGAGAATTGAGGACCAGAATCCGATGATGTTTGGTCCAAATCGAAGGCTCCATTCGCGATGATGGCGGGCTGGGGCATGGGAGTAGGCGTGCAAAGAGGCGAATAGATGGCGTTGGCCGTTAAAAACGTCGGGTCGGCTCCAGGAATGTGTAATAAACCGCTCGAAGGGATGGTATAAGGCGTGCAGGAAGCATCGAGAGACAATGTTGTCGTAGCAGCCACCCTGGGCTGCCGGAAGTAGTGCGAACTCATCGTAGAGGGACGAACAAGCGGCCAGTCGCTAAGCGACGATGTTCAGGCACTTGCGATGCTACCGCGAGGCATTCGCCATGGAATAGGGATAGCCTACGAGGGCTTAGAGAACGCGACGAGCCCGTGTTACGTGGTCGAGTCGAGTCGGTCGGTCGAGTACGGTGTGTGCGCGGTATAAACTCGCATCGCCCAAGATGGACGGTTCTCGCGACAATAATGGATCCACCAATTGATTCTTTTCGTCAATTCAATTACTTTATTTTTTATTTTTTTGAAAAACGCCGAATAAAACAATTAATTCGTTCGAGTTCGCTAGCGGGGATGATTTTCGTCGGTTCTTGATATTCGATGTTGATGTCTGGGCGCCCAGAAGTCTTGGGGTGTAAAAGAGACGGGAGATGGGAAGCCAACAAGAAGCCAACAAGAAGCCAACAGACGGTTGGTTCGGGGGTGGGCAAAAAGCTGCAAAAGGTCAGACTTCGCTTGCTTCAATGCCCATCGCATTCAATCCCTGCTAAGTGGGGAAAAGGGAAAAGGGAAAAGGTAGTCGAGATGGCCCATGGGGGCTTCTAGCCTGCCTCTAGCCTGCCGGGGTCCGACGGGATTGGTTGGCAGAAAGGCAATTAATTAGTGGACCGACCTCCCTTAAGAAGAACCTGATGTATTGTACCCGTCTCAGAAGGTGTTTAGGGTGCATTGGTGCATTGGTGCATTAGTGGGTAAGATTAGTGGTAGAAGGGTATGTACATACGACCTAGAAAAAAAGAGAGGTCAGTCCACACTGTGCGACATACACGCCACCTGAATGTGACAGTGGTGCGATTGCAGTACACTTGCAGTGCAATAATACCACTGTCTGGTAGCTCAGCACTAGCATTAGCGTATCCATCAATCTCCAACACTGTGCTATGTACAATTCCTTTCCTCCATTTGATTTTGTTGTTAGTTAACCTAGTTAGTTATTTTAATTCCACACTTGGAAAGTGTCTTCACACCTCTAACATCGATAACCGAGATGCTCGTAAACACCAGTACAACCAACTCGGCATTTCTCGGATAAAGCTCAATCAAATTTAGAAACCAGACGTTCTAAGGATCAAGTGCCGTGCATCACATCCAGCAGACACGGGGTTTTCGTCCGCTTTAGCGCTGCGGTCGTGGAGTTGTAATAAACTTGCACGTTATGAGGTTGGACGCGATGGTCTTGCAGTCCTGCAGCTTAGGTCACCCGGACAGATGAGAGAAAGCCACATCGAGTAGTTTTGATTACCTACCCGGAACGGCAACTAAGGCGAAAGCAACTCTGTACGTTTTGTTCAGCCGGAATAGAGAAGCCGTACGTAGGGTGGCACCGCGTGATAGTCCACCACTCGGCCATTCTTCGCTAATTGCAAGACATGATAACATATATGATGGTCCCGCGACGAGGAATGCAGCAAGTTCGTGGGGACCGAGAACTTGACACCGTAAGGTTATTATGGGTTATTATTAATGTTTAGACATCCAGTCAAGACATCCAGTTAAGTCGGACACTCTCATCCGCCGTAAACTATTGGAGCGCATATAAACCGATGAAAACACGACGAGGTATTTTTATCTTACTATTAGATATGTAAGAATCGATCCGCCCTTTGATGTTTGATATTCTCCAGCAGACATATTTTCTCGAGGCGTGATGCAACGATATACGATATACATAAAGACGACACGCCCCTGACCTGTCTGTCTGTTCTGTCTGTGTGGCGCGCAAATCATAAAGCTTAGCCACATCAAAACATTCCGAAAAGCAAATGCAAATCTGAAATCTCAAATCTCAAATCTCATAGGTATTCGAATCTAAGAAGAAGGAGAAAAGGAAAAATAGCTACCCCGCGGTCTTTGCTGTTCTCGGCTCTCATCGCCAAGGATCCCAAGAATTGCTTACTTCCCGCCTCCGATGGACACGATCTTGGCAACTTGGCAAAGCTTATTGCTCGTGGACGTCGTCTTGGCATTATCAAAGATGATCTACCGTCCAGTATTTCTGATCCAAACTTTTGTCTCCCGCATTAGCAAGCAGACTATAACGTAAATTCGACATGATTCTTACCCACTGGACGGTAAAGACTTGGCGGTAAAGCTTACTTTAGACACATTAAGCGTGCGAGGATCAGGCTGTCAGGCTCGCATGATGCCTGATTGTCCTAACGCCACAATTTTAGATCTCGTCTTATGCATGTCCGAAAGTGAGACGAGTCGACCATCCACCATCACTTCTAACCCGACTCTGCTTATACCTATCTTCACGTCTCCTTCGAGTCGGGTATTTTAGGGAGCTGAGGTGTGATTCGTGTCGATGCTGTTGATGCTTCTTTAATCGCCCGATCTCTTAGATGGGTTGATCTTTAACATGAAATCGCATTCGGGAATAGATCGTCTGCGTGGCTACCGAAACAACCTCCTGTCTCAGTACCACCCAACGCTGTAGGTTTCTCGCAATCACTTGCCGTGATCTGTTTAGAGGACCGTGTCTCTAGCTTCCGGACGATCACAGATTGTACCGCGCTCTAGGCTTCTAGTAGTGTTCTTGTACTTACTAACCCATTCCATTGTACCGCATATGTAGAGTTACCTACTATGCGGTAACATACCAAAGTAAGTAAGTATCTCAGTTACGGGGAGATTCTCTCAAGATATACAGCAATCAGTGTTCAAACAAGCAAGCTACCAAAAGCTAAATATAATAGATAATCTACTACATTCCTCTCATGATGAGTACAATGACTGACACTAAACGGCATGACACCATACCCATTACACAATACACTTACGAAGCACGCCCATCAAGGCTAAACCCAGAATATTATAAGACACGGGAAGTACGGTGATAGTGACACTAGACCGGTTTGCTTCGTACCAACTGCACGGGGAATCGGTCTAGACCAGAAAATGCAAAGGCATTCCGGGTAACCAGAGCAAACTCGCTTAAGAGCACGGGTCCCTGCTTTTCGTAGAACATTGGGATTGGCACAAGGGATATTGAGGCTTTTTTTTCTCGGGACGAATCTAAATCTATACGAACCCACAGACCGTCATGGCTTTAGCTACGTCAGTGGACTTGGAGCCTGTACGACGTGTATTATGCCATCATTATACGTCACTCGAAGTGGTTGAAGTATGTATCCGGGTCCCAAGCCACCTAAGATCTGGCTAGGTACGATATTAAGAAAAGGTCGGTGACATACTTTATATAAATCAACCAGAGGGTTAATACGTGAACGGATCTAGTATCTACTATAGATCCACGTGTACCTACCTACCTACCTAACTTAACCTAACATCTTCGGCTCTGTACGGAAAACATAGGTAGGTAGGTAGCTATGGCCTAGCTAGCAACAATGTGATTATGTTAGGCATTATATAGCTCCGTCTAAGACGACATTCATTGCAGACAGAAGGGAAACCCTACCAGAGGCAGTTCAAGTGCATGAATCGAGTGTGTATATCGTCCCCTATGATACAGGTAGAACCAACCAGCTTCCACCATCCTCACCTTCCACAGCACAACAACCCCCATATCCCACCTCCCATCCCATCCCGTTTCTTCAGCCCCATCTCCCCGTAGAACTCTAGATCGAGACTCCAAGCCTGCGTCCGGCATACATCCACATCACATACCTACCTAGGTACCTAGGTTAGTACCTACCTACACTGTACCAATACCCCCTAATCCGTATCCGACGCACGGCCATAACACCTCCTCCCAAGAGCGCCATCCCCCTATATATAAACAGAATATTAAATAACCACACACTGTCTAATCCGAAAGTATCGTCTCGGCAGAAGGATGTAAATGAAAGAACGAGAATTGAAAAATTGCTTGGCTATCATAGGCCGTTCTATATATAGGGACGTAATACTGTAGCTGGCCGTAAGAAGAACTCGATACATGGGCAGTAGGATTCGATGAACATTAGGACGAAAAACTAAGCAACATAGGTGTCACTAGGTAAAGTAGGAGAAGCTGGAGCTACGAAACTACGACCTCATTAGGGCAATGATCTTGCAACAAGGCTTGAAGTAAAACTGCTTAATTCTGTAGTCGAAATTAACAGTCCTGGTCCCCGGGCAAGAACCACTAGACATTATTAATTCCTGTTGATTAAAGGTTGTATCGGACCCAAATACTGGTCTAAAGATGATGGCTGACGATTGACCTAAAGGCTACTGAGTGGTAACTTGTATACCACTATGGCCTCGTCTTCGTCAATGAGACGGCATAGTACATTAACCCCGTTCTCTCCCACCCTACCCTCCCCTGAACGCCACTAGGTGTTCAGCCTCAAAATGCTTCATCATTCGACTGCTCGGGTTAAGTCCGTATTAATAACCAAGTCATCCCTACCCTTCAAGTGCATAACAATCGTGACCCCCTCGATCCCCAGGTCATCCTCTTCATTCGCGACGTTCTCGTCGGCCCGTCTTGCATAATCAACATCTGCCCCCCTAAGGGAAGCCCTAGTAGACAGCTCTGCTTTCAGTAAGCGGATCTCAGCTGTCAGTGCTAGATAGCGGCTCTTCCAGCTGCAATCGTGGTTTGGAGGCGGAATGGGACTAGGCCGGTGAACTTCGAACTCCGCAGTTGTATTAGTGATTGTGATAGACGATTTTCTATCTTCAGGTTCCAGTATCACACTCCTGCTTCCAAACATTCCGTGCTCGCCCATATCACGTAGGATATGTCGTGGCTGCAGAGGCGAGTGGCTGGCATGAGCCGTAGTACTCAATGGAGTACGTCCATTCCCGCGTACTGTGCGGGTGTCGTCTCGGGGATAAACGCGTCCATTTTCAGGATCGTTAGATTTAATCTGAGGTTGTTCATGCACGAAGCTGTGAGGGCGTTTGGAACCCTCTAGACTATGCTGCGAATGGGAGATATCCGAACGAGCGAGTGGGGAGCTACGATATGTATTTCGTGAGTATCTAGTATCTTCGACCTGAAGGTGCGTTGGACGACGTCTGTCGTGTGAGGATGCCTGTCGATTTTCTGCTGACGAAGTTTTTGTACGGGTATGTACGTCAAAGCTTGCTCTGGACGACAAATGTTGAGATGAATGATCCTGCTGGGACTCTGGTCTTTGGTGTTGCGTGACATGCAAAGCTGTTAGAGGCGAAGGGGCAGAAACCCGTAAGAAATCGTTACTCGAGCTGGCTAACATGCTGGACGAATCCTTTTCGGGGGCCGGCCCATGAACCAGGCTCTGTGAATGATTTACACTTTCTCCCTCTAGGTTCATTACATCAACGTGCAACGGACGCCCGTGGTTTCCGACGTCGATATGATGCAGTCTAGACCGGGCGTCGCCTACTTCTTTACTCGGTGCTTGTAACCATGATGGTGGACTGAACACACGGCTCTTGGGTAAAGATTTTCTACCTCGGGCGTCATGTCCAATCCCTTTCGCCGTGTTTGCTGTATAATCTCTACTAACAGCCTCGACCCTAGTCGAGGCATGGTTGTCTGCAATATCGTGGCTATTCTCATATCCTCGATCGGTGTAGGAGGCACATTCGGTTTCGGTAGATTTGAACTCTTGGCGTTGGCCTGTGATACCATATCCAGCCTCATCGACAGCTTTACCCGAGCGATTACTGTTTAGGTGCCGAATCCCGTAGTTAGCGCCACTGGTAATATGTTCTGCAACATGATAGGGCGTATGGAGACCTGCAAAATGATGCCGATGAATTGTATCATATGGGGGTCGCAACGTATCTTTCCTAGACTGTAAGCTCAGCGGATGAGCGGAAGGGTTATCTGATACCAGCAATTCTCTGGGTGGCCCCCCATGCTTTTCGACCTCTTCACTTCGGTGCAAAGCACAAGTGATGCTATGTCGGTACGGGTAATGCCCGGCATGTGTCGCTCTACACATGGGATTATCACATTCTACATGGCTATTAGCTACTTCATGATCCCTACCACCTATCTGCGGCTGGGGCCTGTAGCAATGATAATGTTGGATAGATAATGGCTCAGGAATGTGGGATTTCGTAGTCGATTCTACCCTCTCCTTGTCACCGACCACAAAAGGATTCTGCTTCACTGAGCGAACAGGCAAGCCCCGTGGTGAGTCTGGCCTCCCTGATACAAGACTTGCAGTAGGTAGTGCTGCAGGTTGTGTTGGTTTCTCGGTGCCTATATTTTTCGAAGTCACTGGCCGTAATTTAGGGGTGGCATTTTCTTGATAGTGTGCATAAGATGGCTGATGTAAGGCCGTACGCTGAGCGGATCGGTTATTGCTAGCCCTGTTAAACGATCGCGATACTTTCCGTGCTAATTGCACAGGTTCCGGGGTTGATAAGGCTGGCTTAGTATACTGTGCTTTATCCTGCCTGGTAGAATGATAATTGTGGTTGTGCGAAAATGTTTTATGCTCCTTTTCGGTGCTCTTAGGGACCTCACATAGGCATTTTTCGCATAAACGATGCCGACAAGATAAGCAATGAGTTTGCGACCAAGTTCGTGTAGAACAGACGTGGCAGATTCTGCAGAAGCGTCGGGGGCCGGCAGTCCTATCGCCTAAGAGAGATAGATCTTCATCATCAGAAAACCAACCGGTTGGCCTCCTGATACCATGCTGCTTAAACAGTTCGCGGGCAGATTGGCGTTGCTTGGCTTCAGTAGCTAGAAATGAAGTTTGAGATATTGTCGACACACTCGAGGCCCTTGATGCTAAGGGGGTATATTGTGGCGTCTCTAGGGATCGGATCGCCGATGGAGGGGGTCCGAAATTCGAATACGAAACCAAGTCGTCAAATTCCGAGGGGTGGTACAGTCGGGTATTCGAACCTGTGATATCATACTTTGGACTACTAAGTGCGAAGTCGCTGGTGTAATTCGGATGATAATGCTGACCCGATTTTGCAGGCCTCTGAACATTCTCAGTCAAGTTAGAGGTGCTGACTGTAATGATAGGGCCTTGATCATGGCCACTCCGGTCACGCTCTAATCCTGTAAGTGAATATGTAAGAGGGCCAAGCCATGGTCTCGCAACATGAAAATATGAACCCGAATGCTGTCCCTAGCCAATCAGTACATACTTTCGTTCCCGGGCTGTAAATTCGGAGTCCTCTGGCAGGCCATGATGGGACTGACTAAGGCGATGAAGCCGGCGTATCCGCGATGAAACAGTTCCTTTCGGAATGATTCTTTGGGCCAACGATGCTGGTTCGTAGGCAACGGATACGTCTGCACTCGCCAGAGGGTCACTCCATGAGCAGGTCGACATGTTTAACAGCTAAGATGTTAATCTTAAATCTATGACTGATAGCAAGAGTCGGCCACGACAGTGGGTTGCCACTATAATAAAATAACCAATATTCGATATACTCGTGGTGGTTGATAGGAAGATGGTTTTGGTTGACCACAGGCATAAGTTAGATGCAGATACCTACTTGCGTCCTCCTAAGGTAGACTTAAATTGTAATATAGAAATAGCAAGATTTTAACTTTAGACCCTAGCAAAGAAAAGGCAGGGAAGCTGCAGGAAGAAGTAAGGTAAGCACTGATGCGAATAGCGGAAAGCACTATAACGTTTAGTAAACCTTAAGCATGTTCAATTCGTGCTATTAGGCGGGTTTGTGATATGAAGCATGTTTGTGATATACAGGTTGCCATTTAAGTTTCTCTCCCCTTTTCCTCTAATGTATGATCTATTTGAGAACAGCTTGCAAGCTCTCCAGAACCTGTGGGTATATTAGCAATCATTTGATCGTGATTCGAATAGTTGTGCATGAATATATATCTATAACATACCTCTAGCTCAATCTTGGCTTCCGCAATGTCCTGCTCACTTCCGCTACCGTTCGCAACTTTTTGTGCTTCGGCGATCTGTGCCTTAACAGCATCTGCGCTGAAATCTTCAAGGGGGTATCCCTCGACAGCGTTGATGCTTAGAACCGAGTTGGGCTGCACGACGGCAAAGCCACCGGAGACTGTTATAGGGTCAGGTTTAAAGCCGTATTTTGATACCGTATTCCTCGTGTTACGTACGGAAGAATTGCTTGCTGCTACCAGTCTCCTCTACGACCTCGATCAGACCTGGCTTCAATTGCTCAATCGAAGGCACGTGGTTGGCTAGAACACCCATTTCTCCAGACTCGGCGGGGATGTTGACTTGGACAACATCTTGGGATTTGTATATAGACTATTGCGGGAATTAGCTAGCTATACTATATTGTATTGTAGCGTGCGCTAATTAGGATTATGTGTTCTTGACAGTGATATTTCGAGGATGATATGGTACGGCGGGGTCAGATCTCATACCTGATGAGGTAGGGACAAGCTCAGCTTGATCTGGGACGAGAGTTAGCAATAGACTTAGCACAAGAATTGATACCGGCTGAGAAGACAAACCTTGTCGGATGCGGCTTCAGCGTAGGTCCTTCGCTGAAGGGGCTGAATAGGGAGTCGCATAGCTGCGGGACGAGCCCTAAGGGCTGCGCGAGCGACACGGAGAGTATTCATGATGACTAGTGCTGCCAATTGAGGAATACGCGACAGGGCAAGCTCACGATGAACGTTGGCTTGAAGCAATTTCGAAGTTGTCGGGCTTTCGGTAGAGAGTTGAGTCTAGCCTCATTTGGTATGGTTAAAGCACGTGATTTCAAGACATCCGACCTTGACAGAGTGACAGAGTCGGCAAAATAGTAAATCACATGATTAAGTGGGCCACCTTAGTCATCAGACCACCCTTAAGCTGCTCCGGGAGTGCGGCACCTGAGTGATCACTTACATAGTCAGATAGTACATACAACAAACAGATGGCATGATTTTATAAATCTCGGTATTATAAATCTCGGTATATTCAAAAGCTACCTACTAGGTCAACCTACTTCTCTTACCTACCTCTTTTTTCATGGTATGCTCCGGAAATAACCCAACAGTGTACGATAGAATTCATGGTTAAGATATCTACACCGGTTAATTATTGCCGGTTGTTCTACGCTCGAAACATTAGGTAGTAATAGTAAATGGCCTCGTTGTCAAAACGTGGCGGGTTGGGTTTTGAACAAAGATGTAGTCTCAATATGCCTAAATACGTAGCTAGGTCGGCTGCTAGGCTGCTTACCTACATCTTAGGTATGTATGTACATAGGCAGATAGGCTAGGAGAAATAATGCATTCTTATTAGCGCGCCAATTTGTTGGAAGGCGGCATCAATTGAAACTCCATCTATTGCATCATTGCATCATTGCTTGATTTGTGGTCCATCATGCTTCCGAATCTAATTCTAGCATCTTATTTAGTGCTACTCAACTAGGCCGAGACCCCCAAATCGTCGCTAGACTAAATGATGACCCTCAAACTGCGGATTCGAGCAGAGACCCTGGAGGATCACACATACATACCTCATACGTACATGTAAGCGGATGTCATACATATATCAAACATCACGAGTGAGGGGATACACTACAAATAGTAGTATACCAGCAAGGATTTGGACCCTGCCATGCCTCACCCATGTGTATGTACATACACTACAGCAGGAATATGTAAAGACGCGACACGCCAACGGAGAATTAGCCATGCTAGGTTTAGTATTTTTCACCCACGCGCTGATACCGCCTTTAGTACCACGAACAAGCTTGATGGGCGGTTTTCGATGCGGGGTCCTCGAAGCTAGTATCTGCATACATAGGGTACTACTATGGAGATCTAACATGCTAGGCTGAATGTGGGAGGGGAGGGGGAAGGGGGAAGGGGGAAGGGGAGGGGGATTCGATCCTCCTTACCGTACATAGCAGGAAGGGCAAGATCACAAGTACGAATTTCACTAGGCATCGCCCGCCGCTACTGTATGATCACCAAGTGACCAGAGCGATAATAGCAACGATGGACGGGGACGGTTGCAGCTTGGGCAGCGCTTCAACTCATCAGATAATCTTGGGAAGAGCGAATAGACTATCGCAAGATACAGTCAGGCTACCCCTCAAGCCAGTAAGCCGATGAAGAGCGTGCGTCAAACCGTATGTTAAAGCAGATTAACCCCCTTTCGTTCTCAAAAGAGGGTTCCTTGGGGTTTATATCCGCCTTATACGCCGTACGATGTGCCCAACGACACACCGTCCATTGGAGGAACTGTCGATGGGATTTGGAGAAACACACAAGGATTGCCACTCTCCGTCACGTCGACTACCAAAAAGTTTCACATGTCCCAGCAGCGCAAAACCAACACGTGTCCTGCGAGAGATGCACTCCAATTTCTTTCTGAGATCAACGACGACATAATGAGGTGAAACTCTAGTGGTGGTCCAACACTTCTTTTCTGATGTCAGAGAGCATGATGGTGTGAGCGATAGAGTTACATATGAGGCAAGCGAAGAAACCCACATGTCACTGACGATATACTTCTATTGTCCCGAGTACCCGCGGGTGTGGCCCGAATTAGGTTGCGTGCTGCAGCTTGCAGACGTGCTGCGTAACGGTACCAAATGTCATGCTGGACGCAGGAGGGCAATGTCGAATCGATACTCGACGAATCACAAAGCTGCGTTGAGCCGGGGCAACGGATCTGGTATGTACCATACTGTCCTGCACTGTACGACATATTCCTCTGCTGGGTCAGTCAGTTGTCATGGCTGTGACAAACTATTTCGTCCTCGTAGGGCTTATTATCTTACGTCTTACGTTTCCCAGGATCTGTTTACTTTGGTTTGGGAAGAGTCGGGGCGAGACTTGCTAGAATAACTTTAAGACCTCGTGTAATCCGTAAAGCCCTGAGAGTTCACCGCCTGTCCGAAGCGGACCAACCCTTTTTTCTATATAGGGGGTTATGCAATGATACGATACACATAAGCGTCAAGGTTTGGCGTACCTACATTTTACCTACATTAGTATGTAGTTAGTCGGTAGGAGATAGCTGAGAGTATCATTACACAACTTTCGGCATAAGCGAAAGGGTGGTGGGTTAGACAACAGGCTCATGTACGGTTGCATCCGGATTCTTTATCTGCATCTGCATCTTGATTAAAGAGTCTTCTAGATATCAATAGTAAGAAGCACTTTGGAAAAAGGATGTCGTAAGAATCCGGTAATCCATTCATTAAAAGAATGCTTAGGTACAACCATTCACACACACATACAAATAAACAAAACGAGAAACAAGTTATTATTCAGATTAATTCATTATATATAATGAATAGGCTGTTAATAGGGGCTTGGCTACGGACACTGTGAACTTAAACAATATGAGCGGTTTATGGAAAAAGGGGATGAAGCTATTACCTATTCTTCCCCAACAGACCAACAAAGAAAAAGTTTTTCTAGCCTGCAATTAAGAAATTTGCATTATTTTAGATCAACTAGACTGTTAATGTAAATAGCCGACGAGTTTCACTATCTAATTCGAGCAACGTGATGCGCGAAATTAAGAAGAAAAGAAAAAGAAAATTGCTAGTTCAAAAAGTGGTTCAGTGCCCGGCGATCGAGTAGAACATACGGATCTATAGATATTCAGCCCGGCGTTCATGTACCCTATGTACAGCTTAACGAAATAAGGGAGATTACTTGCAGGTCCAGATGCGCCCGGACAATTTTTTTTTTTTTTTTTCAAGAGCGGCCTCGGCCCCTTGTACTACTACGCACAACCTCCCACGCTTTCCTTGTTATGCCATGATATGTTATGTACAATGTATTGCAATTGTCCAGCAATAGCCCGAGTCGTAATGCATATGTACATACATTTAGATAGGCACTAGATGAGAAAAAGCAAAATCGGCATTCTATGTATTCCCATTGTGCTGGGAAAGACAATGCTACCGTAGAAATCAGGATGTAAACGGCCTACTCATCCGGCATAGTTCTAGGTTAGGTGGTCGTCAACTCATTTATTTCGCAATAATCAAATCATCTACAAAGGCGAGTAATATGTATATATGTACGTACATTAAATAGGTACATAGTTACATTAATATATTGATGTACATGCATACATCTACATATACCTACATATACATATACACATCGTATGGACCCTAGGTGGTAATTATTCAATACATGTACATACATGGGCTGTATGTAAGTCAGAGGCATGTAAGCAAGTACCGTCGACACACGTTACCTGCCTCTAGTGTACCGCCTACGACCGCCTCATCTTGTCGTCTCGACCGGGGGTTTCTCGGTGATGAATGGCTGCCGGGCTGGCGCTGATGCTGCATCGATAAAAAAAGACTGAATTGAAAGGCAAAAGAACAGGGGAGTACCCAGTCCTCGTAGATCCCCGCCCGTAATCCACGTTCAAAGCCAAGATTCCAAGCCTTCATTATCCGCTATTAGCAGCAATCATTCCCACAGTGTCGTCACGCACGGAGTACGGGGTCACGGTACGTGCTAAAGGTAGGTACATGTATGTACGTAGCCTCGGGTGAGTCCTACATGTGGGCTTTATTTTTTGCTAGGTTCAATGTTCGCTAGGTTAGGTATGTGGTTTGTTCGTTAGCTCTGACTAAACTCAAATGACAGGTGCTGTACTACTTAGGTACATGTACCCAGGTACCACATCTTAGTACGACCGTGAGCGTCTGATAGGGAAGTCGCCATTTACCTTTTTCTCATTATGTACAATATGTTAAGTACAATTAGAACCAGTTAAGTTGCGCATACCGCTTATTTCTAATGCTTGGTTCGCTGTTTCCCAGTCGTTTCCTTTTCCCACCGCTCCAAAGTGACGCTGTGTGGTGATCCAAATTCTTTTTTACTTACCTAGTACATACCTGTTTTCTACTTATTCTACCTAGTGTAGTATCCCACACTTCCTAGAAAGTATCCACATGCAAACAAACCATCAAGAACGCAGAACCAGATCCCGTAGCCTTTGGTTCCTCCTCATAGGGTCTTCCCCTCCCCATTCCCGATTCCTAAATTCTCAGTTTCCAGTTTTCGGTTTCCATTTCTATCGCCTCCTTCTCCCACCTTCTGCTGAGAATCTTTATCTCCCAAGTAGCCCGTCGTTGAGTCCTTAGGGTTCAGGGTCGGGACTCACTGCCTCTCAGACATTCGCGATCCAACTTTGGTACTACGCTCAACCAATATTCATCTACGTCTCGTCTCCCTTAGTACACAACACACGGCAAACGGCAACGCCTCGACGTCATATCTTAGTGACGGCCAAGAGTTTCCAAGACCCCTAAGCCTCTATGCTCAGCTGAGCCAATTTAATTCTGCCGCTCGAGGGAGAATCTTTTTTATTGCTGACGGACTATCGTTTACTCTGTCTCGGAGTCACAACGCAATACTTCGACTTAACACAATTGCCACCCACTTAAGACTTCGCCGACTGCCACCCTCTACCTTCTACCTTCTACCTGGTTAGCTTCCTTAGGAGCATATACGAAATAGCCCTTCACCCTTTCAAAACCTTCGTCAAATCTTCGAATGCTATTCGCGACATCATGGGACGGCAATTATAGCGAAACGGTCCCTAGGGACAAATACCACAAATCTTCTTGTTGGGGACTTGGTCTGCATTCTGTAGCCTCCGAAATATTCGACGAAAACATTAAACAAAATTCTTTAAACTAGCCACATTTCCACCATAAATACCGCATTTTACGAAATTAAGACAGCAAGCTGTAAGGGATTGTAGAAGGCGTACTTTGGAGACATACCAATTGACCGACGGTACATCCAAGGATTTCGAACCGCGCAAAGTTCCTATCGTATATACGAAACTACAGTTGCTATCACCATCAGTATGGCGAACGATTTAGTTCACGACTCGACCGGCGCGAATATGCTGGCTTTCGCCGCGCGTGGGGCGGGCATGCAACATGTACCGGAAGACGAGGCTGCGGCTGAAGTCGACGAACCTCCCGATAATAGACGTTCACGTCCGGAGACCCAATTTAAGCGGAGTGTCATACGAAAAACAACGGACAATTCCGAATCTCTTCTAACGAAAGCCCTTCATTCAGAGGAGGACACTATTAATTTGAGTTTCGACTCATCACGGCGACGTTCAATGAATAGCAACGTCAGCCTTGCATCTACTGCCGACCTTACCAGCGACACTGGCTTTACAAGCCCCGCGCGCACAAACACACCAAGTCCGCCGCCACCTGTAATATCATTTCCACGGTTGAACACGGACCTATATTTCGATGCGAAATCCAAATTTACTCCACATCGCAACCCCCAACAACCCATGCACGTGGCCGCTTTGAGTAAGCCAGTGGGAAGCAATGGGTTGCCAAAGGATCCTACAGTAGAAGCTTTGACCAAAAAGCGCTGCATTTCATTCGCGTGTGGACAGAAATCTGATACTACGAAGCCACCATCTCTGCAGTCAGTTGAGTCTAAGCCACCAGTAAACGAGAAGCCGCAGAGGAAATCTTGCATAAAATTTGCATGTCCTGCAAAGCTAGCTCCTCGGACACCGCCGACGCAAGATACGCAGCAGTCCGTACTCACGTCAGCCATTGCATCATTGAAGGAAAGCAATGGCTCTCCTGTTACTGTGCGTAAGCTTCGGTCGTCTTCCGCTACACGCGGGCGGTCGCTTAGGTCATTAACCCCGCGACCGTCATCACGAAGCCCAATGCCGGTTCCGTCAGCCAAGTATTTGACTGCGAACCCAAATGATTTGAATAGCGAGTCTTCTCGTTTTCATGAGTTTGCTAGTGACGAGCCGCAAGAGGAGGATTGGATCCGCCTGAATCTTCCGCCACCTGGCCGTCGATTAACTATTGACGATACACTTAAGAAGGAAAATGAGATTCGGCGGTTAGGAAAAGAAGCCGAAGAGGAAGAATTGGAAGAGGAGGAAGATGAAGAGGCGGATGAGCTAAACGATGACGAGGATGAAGAGGATGAAGTCGACCTTCCGGATGAGATCATGGAGGAAGATGAGATAGACGACGGATACGAGGTCGACAACCAGTCGGGCTATGGATCTGATGATGACGACTTTTCGGATGGTTACAATACCGATAACGAAATCGGATTTGCTGATTCAGATGATGATGATGATGATGATGGCGGGAATCTGGATTTGTGGACTCCTAGTCGTGGTCCGGTTCAAAACTCTGGAAATACGCCTATCTTCCGGCGATTATCTATCTCAGGTAACCGGTCTGATTCATCATCGTCTTCCGATATGCCCAATCCCCTGACCAGGACACGAGAGAAGCCTCGTCGGATTAAGATGCGACCTGGTACACCAGAGTTGCCCGATAGTACCGATTTCGTTTGTGGTACGCTAGATGAGGACCGTCCGTTAGAGGATGCTTACATCTCGTGTATAGCCGCGAGGCGACGCGAGAAGCTTCATCCAATCCCTCAAGATATCGACCCAAGCTTCCCAACGTCCGAGCCGGAAGACGAAGATATTGAACTCGATATCCCTGTCCGCGAGAGTGATGGTCACCTATCTGAGGACCCGTATGACATTGAGAATGGTGCTGAGCGACGAAGAAAGAAGATCGACCAGATATCGCCTCGACGATATCATTCTCCTCCCCCTAAGCGTCACCACTCACCCCCAAAGCCACGAGGCCGATCGCCCAAGCGTCTTTTCGACGGGTGTTCACCTCGTCGACTCGTCTCGCCGGCTCCAGGCCCTGTAGTACAATCCCCTCCGTCATCGCTAGTTCACGATGCGAACGGTGGAAGGCATGAATTCAAGAGTCTTGCTTTTCGGCCTGGATTGACGCATACCAAGTCACTCCCACGAGCTCCTGCAATGTTCCCGCATCATCTCAAGGGCCATCGTCGACCGGGCAAGTCTTCGGGCACTACAACGAAACGTCACGTACGAGGTGCGATTGACATTGTCAAAGGCCTCGAGCAGAAGCGCCAGCGCCGGAAAGAGAAATTTAAGGAGAAGTATTTCCAGAAACACTGCAACAAGGCGCGAAAAGGTCAGGTTATTGAGAAGAAGCCTCAGCCTGGCCAAGGCGCCGAGAGGATGCGAGAGATCGGATTACTCATGGCTGGGAAGTTAGGCCCGGACCAGTTCGTCCTGTCCATCTAGTGGAGGCTTTGTTACGGCTACTGAGTGCAGGATTGCATTATTCACTATAATCCTTCATTGCATCTATTTTTCTTTTATAGACGGAATTGGTATCATCAGTACTGAGACCGTTATTGTACATAGTTTTTATTTTTCTCTCGTTCTCCATCAACTTTGGCGGGTCGATATTCTCGCAGGACAATGCATACTTCGCATTTCACGGCACAGGGGCGGGCAGCATTGGTCATTCATGATACCACTTGGGAACGGCACATCGAGCATTAACGGCGGCGGCGATCTGGCTATATACTTGAAATTGAACATATTTGTTGACACATGATATATGATTGCCTGTTTGATCGTGCATTTGGACATGAAATGGATGAAATAGTTTATGATGATGATAATGATAATTATCTGATGGGATGGCAATTCAATATAGTATACATTGCTCTGCTCATACTGTCTACATTAAATACGATCTTGCGCGCAATAGTACATAGATTTGTGAAATGATGCCAAAGCCCGATGGGTTTCTACAATTTGCATGCTGCATCTGCATGCAGTTTTCATTCGGGATGTTGTTCGTTGTTAGCGAGTATCGGTGTCACCGGTATTCGTGATAAGCACCTGCTCAATCATGACTTTTACTAGTGCTCATACATTATGTACATGTAAACTTGCGATGTACTGGGTCACGAGAAGGACACTACATAAGTTTTGATTGGGCTTATCTCATGTTATTATTTTGGTGATGTCAGGTGGTTTTTGTCAGAATATTTTCCGAGTCTTGTTGGAATTTGATATGTGGCTCCATAAATCCGCATGGCGGGTACGTACACGTTGTCAGCTATATTGAGGTACCTAGGTACATACATGCCCTAGGTATGTATATTTAGATACTTAGCCACCTGTGGCTAGCGGGTGTGGCTTACTGGCCGCAAGTACTTCCAGGTTGTCCTTAACATCATTCAATTTTCTTGGGGACGGCCTCGGACTCTATATCATTCACCTATCGTCCGCCCATCTCCGCGAACATCCTACGAAGACAGCACACCTTCGATTCAAGAGTGCACTCTTACGTCTACCAAACTCGACTATTTTTGTCTAATCACAGCTACCGAATACTGTCAAGATGTGGATTGTCCAGTGGTGTTAGTTCCCTTCGTAGCTCGCGAGTCGAGTCTTATCAAACCGATCCGATCCTTTGTAATGGATGGCCATGGCTGACGTTTTTGTCCGCAGTCTACGATGTCCTCTCGTCGCTCGGCTTGATGAACAAGCATGCTAAGCTGCTGTTCCTCGGCCTCGACAATGCGGGAAAGACGACTCTACTACACATGCTGAAGGTTCGTTGGTGGTTCTTTTTCTCCCCGCGCCCCGAGTCGGTGTCCTATATCGTACCCGGACAACTTCTCGAGTCTGCTGCTGGAGCTTGCGTTTATTTTATTTTATCATGGATGGGAAGGCTAACGAGATGTAATTATAGAATGACCGAGTTGCCATCCTACAGCCCACCCTACATCCCAGTATGTCGCTTACAGCTATACGATAATCGTTGAGCGCACGTGTCAGTCTACTAACATCACGCTAGCATCCGAAGAACTTGCAATTGGAAACGTGCGCTTCACCACCTTCGATCTAGGTGGTCACCAGCAAGGTATGCTTTATGGCGCTGCTATGACACGTTGAATTTCAACTGATAGGATGATGTCGTCTAGCCCGTCGGTTGTGGAAGGATTACTTCCCGGAAGTCAACGGAATTGTTTTCCTAGTCGACGCCATGGATCACGAGCGTCTCCCCGAGTCCAAGGCCGAACTCGACGCCCTTCTGTCCATGGAGGAGCTTGCCAAGGTGCCTTTCGTCATCCTCGGAAACAAGATCGACCACCCCAATGCCGTGTCCGAGGACCAGCTCCGCCACGAATTGGGCTTGTATCAGACGACTGGAAAGGGCAAGGTCCCATTGGAGGGAATCCGGCCCATTGAGGTCTTCATGTGCTCTGTGGTGATGAGACAAGGTTCGTCGCACCAGACTCACTTCCGACGTAGTTCCAAGAGGTCAAAACTAACATCTGATAGGATACGGTGAGGGTATAAGATGGCTTTCTCAGTACGTCTAGACGGTAATCAAAAGGAAGGAGAGTAGCGTGTGACGATATATGAGACGAGATCAGAGGACGAGACGAGCATGCGAATTAAGACGATGCGATGGCCGTCTGGGAAACAAACGGAATTCTTTGACAGCATGCTACCTTACTACCATACCGAAGTTCGATGTTTTCCGGGATATTTCATTGGAGTCAATGGCTAGAGGCATTTGCCAGATCGCAATAATGAATTGAGCATTACCCACTTCTCACCACCCGAGTGCCGTCAGTTGTTCTTGGGGTATTTTGCACATCTATGAATGAGAAGTCTTCTACTGTTATTTTGTTTTTATATATAGCGATGTGTTCAGACAATCGAGTTAACCCGTATTACTACACTGTTTCTCGCATTGACGATCTATCGGCTTTGGTTTTATTAGTCGCCTATCAACATGATCTCTGGGCTTGTTAGAGCTGCTAATCCGGCATTGACGGCTTAAGCATAGGTAAATCGGCTTTACCTAAACTTAGATGGCGCCGAGGTCCCGATAGTCTTCCTAGTATGTAGATTAGCCTGCTTAAGAGATATCTCCTTACAGGGTCCAATCACCAAACTGAAAACGATAGACATGCACTGGGGTTTCCGAGTAGCCGGTGTCCAATGCGGCTCGGTGAGGCTCATTCAGTACCCAAGCCCCCGGGAAATTAGCTGACGGCAACTCGGATAGCTCGAAGGTAAAGGGGCTGATCATCTTCAGCATTTGGCCGTATTCACGGAATATGGGCCAAGTTAATAAATCAAAGCAAATTGGACCCTGATATGGGGTCTGAATACATACATACATAGCCTCAGAGATATTCAAGTTCCACTAAACCCACGGAAAGTTAACTTTGGTTGACCGGAATAAGCGAATGTCGTTTATTAATGGGCCAATCAGATTAATTAGGGGGGTTTATGATTAACCTATTCCGTACATAGGTAGGTACTTATGTACCTACACCACGGCTACCCACATTGTATGTATGTCCCAGAGTGCTCAGAATTCTTCTTATTTCTACATAGTATTGTCGACGTCGCACGACATAAATAGTATCGGTGCAGAGTATGGACATACATACATTACCTATGCATTACATGTGGGTGCATATGGCACGACCAAACCTCGGCGTGGCCAGAAACCGCGGGTTATCGGGATTCTTCTAGAATATACAATAGGTATCTAGATACATATAATATAACGTTGCTGCAGCGTGGAGCGGATGTCTCCGCGCTTTCAGCTCAACAATTTTCTAAAGTACCCGAGTACCTTACCTAACCTACATGTATGTATGCCCTACATTCAACATTGAAGTGTGGATGCATTTGACCTAAAGCAAACGGCGCTCGGACCAATAGAAATCATTTGTACAAGCGCGGCGCGGGACGGGCTTCGACGTCATTTCGCCCAAGTTACACATGTCATTCGACCCCAGATGCTGCGACTGGAGGTATTCGTTTTTTCCCGTGGTTTTTGAGGTGCCACAGGTTGTAACTCGCGAGATTAATTGATGTATTGGGCAGTGGCTGTACAAAGCTCCGTTACCTACATGTTATTTCTAAGCCGAGGTACACACCTACCTTCTCTTTCTCTCCCCCTAATCCCGCTAGGATCGCCGCTGCATACATACATATTATACATTACATATATACACTCTTAATCATTATAATCATGTCCCTTGGCATTGCACGTCAAGACGGCGAGCATGGCATGTGAATCTCCCTCTTCCTCTTCCTCTTCCTCTAAACCTAGGGTGACCTTCCTTACTGGTCGGCGCCATCACAACTATGGCTTTCCTCCCGAGGCTTTTGATTACACGACACTACCTGACGCCGATCGCGAGTTTCTCCCGCCCGAACACCTCGCCGCTTTCGCCGCCGCCCTGAGCGCTCCCGAACCAGCAAATAGCACAACCGACGATACCGCGTCGTTGAAAAGCCCTACTATAAGAAGCCCGGGTAGTCTGGAGCTAACACGGTCCGGCTCAGTAGCATCTGTCGATGCCATAGCCCCCTTTTCCGAGGGCGCTGCGACCCAGAATGGCTCCCAGAGCGGCATGTTCATCACAGCGCAGAACGATTGGGCTCCGGTGAATGAAAAAGTACCTAAACACGGTCGCAGAAAGAAGAAGAAAAAGACGACGCTAGGTCGTCGCACCGTAGACGAGACTCGAGAAGGTTACCTATACGGGCTGCTAAAATGGCCGTTCCTCTTCTTCGTGGGCATGTGGATTATAGGATTAGCCGCATCGTATCTATGGACGCGGTTCTACATCTTCGTATACGAATACTTCGTCGCCTGGAGAGGGAAACGAGAAAAGCTGCGCCAGAACATGAGAGCCGCTGGCAGTTACCGGGAATGGGTCGAGGCGGCTAAAGAGCTGGATTCGTTCCTAGGAAATTCGCAATGGAAGGAAGAAAACGAGTTTGCGTACTACGACTCCAAGACGGTCCGGCGCGTCTGGGAGCAACTCCGCAAACATCGGAGAGCTGCCGAAGCGCAGGAAGCAAAACTGACGGGTGCGCCTGGGTATGAAAATGGGAACGTGTCTGGGAAGAGTGAACATCGCAAAACCATCGAGGAGCTGAAGGCTTTGACGGAAGCCTGCGTGAAGAATAACTTTGTTGGAGTAGAGAATCCCAGGCTGTATAGCCAGACATACTACGGGACTAAAAACTTGGTTCAAAACTTCGTGGATGAAGGTTCGCTAGGCCCCCTTTTTGAAGCTCATAACCAGTAACACGTTGATATAGCAAAACTAACATAACTACTTAACCTAGTGGAGAAGAGCACACGCTTCCTGGTCCATACCAAGCAGCTGTCGTTTGAAGAAAAGCGAGCAATATTCAAACGCATGCACGCAAACTTCGGACGCACTGCATTATGTCTATCCGGCGGTGCCTCTTTCGCATACTACCACTTCGGCGTTATCAAAGCGCTACTCGACGCAGACTTATTACCAGACGTCATCACGGGCACGAGCGGCGGTGCTTTAGTAGCATCCCTCGTTGCGACACGGACTAACGACGAGTTGAAACAGCTATTAGTGCCCGCGCTGTCGCATAAGATCAAAGCTTGCTCGGAGCCGATCAGCACCTGGTTCCCGCGATGGTGGAAGACGGGCGCGCGATTCGATTCCGTCGATTGGGCGCACAAGAGTAGTTGGTGGTCCCGCGGGTCGACGACGTTTAGGGAGGCGTACCAGCGCACGGGAAGGATCCTCAATGTTAGCTGCATTCCGGCCGATCCACACTCGCCGACCATCCTCTGCAACTACCTCACGTCGCCCGACTGCGTCATCTGGTCTGCCGTCCTGGCATCTGCCGCCGTTCCCGGGATCCAGAATCCTGTAGTTCTCATGATGAAGAACCCAGATGGTTCGCTGGTCCCGTATTCGTTTGGTCACAAGTGGAAAGACGGCAGCTTGCGGACTGATATACCTATTAAGGCTCTTAACCTGCACTTCAACGTCAATTTCACTATCGTCAGCCAAGTCAACCCGCACATATCCCTATTCTTCTTCTCGTCCAGAGGCACGGTCGGGTCCCCCGTAACCCACCGCAAGGGCCGCGGCTGGCGTGGTGGATACCTAGGCTCCGCGACAGAGCAGTATGTAAAGCTAGACCTAGCAAAATGGCTCAAGGTCCTTAAGCACTTGGAACTCCTCCCTCGGCCCCTCGGTCAGGACTGGTCGCAAGTCTGGCTGCAACAATTCAGCGGCACCATTACGCTCTGGCCACGAACACAGGCCAGCGACTTCCTGCACATACTATCGGACCCCGACATGGACAGCCTAGCGCGCATGCTGCACGAGGGCCAGCAGAGCGCGTTCCCGAAGCTCAAGTTCATCGGGAATAGGCTGAAAGTTGAGCGGCTGATTGAGCAGGGCAGACGGGAGACGCTGGCGGGGATCAGGAGGGGCAGCATTGAGAGCATTATCGACGAGGAGGATTTAAGGGGCTTGCTGAGAGTGGGCAGTGGGACTACAGATGATGAGACGACCGAGGGGACGGAGGATGTGGACGAGGAAGCTGTTGAAGACGGGGACGCGGCGGTTATATTTGACAGTGTGGAGAAGAGTTTGAAGACGGAGTAGAAGAGATGATGCTGTGAACCGTGGTTTTGTGTTTTGAAATGTTTCTCTCGGTCAAGCGTGAGGTGCATGGTATAGGGTTATGTATACATAGGTAGGATGTATACATAGGTAGGAGTTAGTCGATGATTCCCCGGGGCCTCGGTTGAAGAAGTAGAAGAAGGGAGAGTGGCTCGGCATTAATTAGCATTAACCAGTTAGATTTAGCTGTGGTGGTTCTCTATCCTCTCGGATCTAGGTTGGAGACTTGGAATCATAGGAAGTATAACGAGTTCCAATACAATGAGTTCTCTCTAGGTAGGTAACTAGAAATATATTAGTTATGGTAGCTTAGACTGACCCATCATCTCCTCTATGTGATAATTTTTCCTTCACTCTAGATTCAGTGTTAGTTGCCCAGCTAGGCAGGCATATCTTGAAGTCCAGGCAAAACATTAGTGGGATTTGATCACGGCTATTACGGCATAAAGAATAAAAAGGAGTCGGATTACCATCGGCTCGGAATAGCGCACTTAAGGTCAGATGGTGCTTATCCGGATTACCACGGGTTCGGATAGCGGAGTCATATATAAAGAGGGCTTGAAGCCACCACGGTCCGTCTAAGACAGGGCTTCATTCTGTGGGAAGATGACGCCTGTCCAAGCAAGCCAAAGATCATGACATGGTTGATAATGCATTCAAGTGCCCATGTGAGCAGGTTATCAACATGGTGGGATGGTAACGACAAATCTAGTTGGCCGCCGTGCTTGGTTTCATATGTAGGATGGAGGTTGCTTTCGTCATTGACTACCTACATCCTAATACTCAGAATTCTCGCCCACATTTTTGTCCTGCATCCAGCCATACTCCATGTGTCTAGCCGCGGGTGATTATCTGCTCGCAAGTTTATTCTGCGGAAGTCGCCCTAATTCTTGGATATAGATTTGCGATGCCTTGATTCGACGGACACCTGTGATGTTGTGTCGTCATGATAGAAAAAAAAAAAAAGAAAGGGGGACATGGCGAAAATGGGGGGTGACCCTTGCTACCAAGCGTCAGTCCCCGGTTTCAACTCTTAGAAGAACAATACGTCTGCTCGTGTAGTGACACTCGGCCCTTCTCTTGTTCGCAGTATGTTTGGGAGTGCTAGTCCGTAGGTATAAATCCCCGTCCGCGGACGGTAAACGAAGTATACTCCAGACGTTCTAAATCTATCCAACCCCTAGATGTTTGCCCCCTTTCGGACCTACTTTCACTTTCATCTGGATTACGTAGTTCTCTATAGACCTCCTAGGTAAGTACAGAAAGCTTATTAGGTAGGATATATGATTGACTTACCGGCAAACAGCTATTACATATTTAGTAGATAGTCGGTGGGTTGACAAGTGGGATTGGTTCTGCCACAATATGGTGCTTACCAAGAAAGAAAACGAAACGGACGGGGCCGCCGCGAAAGCCAAATACGATCTGGAGCTCACAGACAATGTAATTGCCGCTACGGGTTCGAAGGCCCATCCTCGTCTAAAGGAGATCATGCCAAGCCTGATACGGCACCTACACGACTTTGCTCGGGACATAGACTTGACAATCGCGGAGTTGGCGGCTGGGATTGAACTAGTAAGCCAACTTGACGCCGGCTAGAAATCCAAGAGACTGTTGACATATCATCATAGATAAACGAGGCAGGTCGCATGTCTACCGACAAGCGTAAGGAGACAAGTATACTATCCGATATCCTCGGCCTAGAACCCCTCGTAGACAATATCACATCTAAATTGCCCCCCGACAGCAGCGAATCTGGAGTAGTTACGCCTTCGACCGCCACCGGGCCTTACTACCGCAAAGACGCGCCGCTTCTGCCTAATGGTAGCAGCATCATAAAAGCAGCGCCGGACTCATTCTGGTACCTGCAAGTCGAGAAGTTGCTAACACACCTGTCGGGGCGAGTGTTGAGCGCGTCGACAGGAAAACCAGCGCCAGGTGCCATCGTAGACCTCTGGCAAGCGGCCCCGAACGGGAAATACGAGCTGCAGGATCCAGAGCAGCCGGACATGAATCTACGAGGACGCTTCCAGACAGACGAGCTAGGCCGGTATGCGCTATACTGCGTGCGCCCGGGCTCATACAAGGTTACACCAGACGGGCCCGCCAGTCGCTTGCTCGAGCTGCTCGACCGCCACCCGTACCGGCCTGCGCACATACACTTCATGATAACGGCGCCGGGGTTCCGGACCTTGACCACGCAAGTGTTCGACCGTGATGACAAGTACGTTAAAGAAGATCCGGTCTTCGCCGCTAGGGATGAATTGCTGGCGAGTTTTGAGCCGTGCGAGGGAGACGGAAAGGCCCACTGGACGGTGAAGTATGATTTTGTACTGAGTGAGGCGTGAGAATAGATGGATTATATTAGTAGTTTGCTTTTATCCTATAGGTACGATGTCTACCCTCAAAGGGATAGCCATCACTCTTTAACTAGGTGTAGCTCATACAATGATAGTGTCAAGAGGTTCTCTTATTATGTGGTGAGAATTAAAGAGGCTAGTAAGGTTAGATATACTTATTAGTTGTTTGGTGTATACTGATTCGAATAGTCTTTATGTCATATATACCTAGGTAGACATACCCTTCTCAATCTCGTATAGGTGAGAGGCGATGATAGAATCCGGGCTCATAATGTTTCAATAAGTAGGTACCTATGAACATGTGACGTAAAAGGATGTTATATCGGTAAAGATTCTGATAACTCCACTCTCCCCTCCAAAATCTTAAATACTCTCTTATTTCATTGCACCTTCCTATAGACTAAATGAGAAGCAAGAAAGGTAGTTCCAAACTACCTAATACTATATGAACGGAAGGTGGAAAAAGGTACGTACCAGGTTTAAAACGTGGCAGAAGTTTGTTTGTTTGCGGTCACAGCTTCTCTCCAGCAGGGCTGCAGCTGTAACGGCTCTTGCCGCTAAAAATAAAATAAAAAGGGTTTCCCCTACCTGAAAAGTCCAGAGCAGGCTGGTACATAGCTACCCCGGCCTTGCCTTGCTTTTTTAGAACACTAAAAGACCTAAGAGACACCCATTCGTCATCAAAGCCAAAAACTTGTAACCTACCATAATTATTCTTATTCTCTTATTCATGATGCCCATTTAAACAATGTCGCGTAGTCTGCCAAGGTAACCAGGAGTCTATTTACTTCCACCAAGTCAATCAAACTTCGCTGCGACAATGGCGAAGCTCATCCCTACCGCGAAGATCACCCTCACCTATCCTCTCTATTCATGCGACTTCGACCCGACAGATCCTAACCAGCTCGTCGTCGCAGGTGGTGGCGGCCCGGGACGAAATGGTGTGGGGAATAAAATAGTAAGGAATCGCATACCATCATACTCTAGCTTTTTGTATTTCGATGGATTAACTAGGGGATATGTTAGACCGTTCTCAACACCTCTAACCCGGAAGAGCTATCGGAAGTCGCCGAGCTCGAACTTAGCAAAACCGAAGACAACGTCACGACACTCGCCATCGGTCCTCGAAGAGATAGATCCTTAACCGTATTTGCCGGCGTCAATTCAAGCCCGGAAGAGATTAAGAAGGGCAAGAATGACCATTTTCGTATTTTCGGTATTGACGAACCCGCTAAATCGGCCAAGACTAGCGGTGTAAGGGTTTCCATTTCCGAGGTCGCGCGCCATGCGCTGTTCGTGCATAAGGATACAAGCGCCTACCAAAGACTCCTCCGACTGTCCCACCCGTACGAAAACCTCTCACAGTTAGGTGCCGCCGCCACAGGACTGTCCAAGCAGCCCGAGATTGCGCTTTTCGATGTACCATGCGAAGGAGGCGGGAGGTGGAAACCGAGGGGTAGGCTGGATATCCCTAAAGAAGCAATGGACCTAGACGTCGTTCAGACAGGGCCCGACACATACCAACTGGCATATTGCAATGACCACGAAATCTTTACCGTCGAAGTATCCAAGGAGGAAATATCGGAGCCCAAATGCGTATATACTATTACCCCGGATGAGGGTGACACGGCTAAGGCGTCGTTCAAATCTTTGCGCTACCTGACACCTGGCTTTTTAATCACGGTAGTCAACAAGGCTAACTCCCAGGGAGTTGCGCTACATGGTTACCGCCTGCCCGCGAAAGAGCAAGACAATGCTCGTCTAACGATCAAGGCTAGGCTCCCAAAGGGTGTCTCTAAGGCAACAGGCCTTGCAGTGAGGAATCTATCACCGACTTCGTCCCCGACGGATGAGACGGGCGAGACCCAATTCGTAGTCGCGGTTGCAGGGAACGATGCTTCAATATCGCTCTTCACGTTAGAACATAAATCCGCTGCTAGGGTAGTCCTCCTCGCCGACCTGGCGCCGTTCCAAGTGCTCAAAGGTGTTCATCCTTCAAATATAACCGGGCTCTCGTTTTCCCCATTTTTGCCGCCAAAATCAGCGTCGAAAGAGACGGCCGATCTCACCGTCAAGCTGGCCAGCGTCGGTGTCGGTTTCACGACAGTAGTACACAGCATACCGCTTAAAAAGCACGTTGATAAGTCTACCGCGAAAGAAAACGGAGGGCCTTCAAGCCCGTCGCGCTACGTAGTTGCGCTGAAATCTAAGGGCCAATCGCCGGTCACACCTATCGCACTTTGTACAATTGTGATACTTCTCATCGCTTTAATCGGGCAGGTCTTCCTCGAGGCGAAAGATATCGGCAGTCCCGTCCTCGGGATTAGGCCTTATCTGCCTACGTCGTGGACGCAGCCCTTGCGCAAAGTCCCCACGACCAACGAAAAGTCGATCAAGGATTTACTATCGGACGCTAACGCACATCATACCCAGCCGCTCGTGATTCGACATGACGAAACCGGGGAAGCGGACCCTCGGGGTCTGCCCCCTCTGCACGTTGGTATCCACGACGAAGAGGTCCACGGCCCCGCCACATCGTGGGAAAACCTAAGCCCGGACGAACAGCAACTCTGGAAAGATCGCCTGAAGAAGACGGGCCATTGGTTCGAGGACATGGGCGAGTCCATCTTCAAGGGCGTGTTTTTCGGCGAGATAGGCGGGGCTATCGGAAATATAATCGGAGAGGCCCTATAGCGGTTTCTTTAATTTGTTACGCTACTACGTCGCCACGTGGAAAATGGAACGAGAGAAGAAGGACATGTCATGCCATGAATCTTCCTCGAGATGATTGTTATGCTACGAAGAATGCAGGATGTATAATGTGATCTGTATAAAAGTATAGTACCTGGGAAATATCAATAATTACGTTCACCCCTTGTGTGCAATAGGAATGTGTATGAGCTTGGCGGTCTACTTTATTACGAGAGAGGAATAAGATGGCAAGCTCCAATGCTGTCGTATCATACGGAGGGAACTTATATAACTTGGATGCCGCTTCATAGCAGGTACTCTTGATCTTAAGCAAGAGCGAACAGTTCTTTGTCGTCGTGAGATGTCCTAACCTGACGATTATCTTGAAGGTCCTGGACTTGGGAAGACGGCATAAAGCATTCTCAGTCGGGTCTGGGGAATTCACAGAATATTAGACATGATAGCCATTCTTAAACGAACACGTCACCGTCATCTGAGTGGAGCTGGTGGGTCGGTATATGGATACAGATTCGTTTACTCGCGAAGATTGGCTGGTTATAAGGCGTCAAAATTGTTATTGCTGCGATGGAATGCAGAGGGAGTTTACTCTTGTTTTGAGTAAAGGTATTATTATTGCACAGGGTGAGAGCCATGGGTTTAATTTATAATATAGCGGTGTATTAGTGACTATATTGACCCATGCACCCCTATGTAAGAATAGGGGGGAGGTATACCCTTCTTATATAGACCTCATATCTAGCGCCTACCCTACAAGATAATCTTATATATATATATATATTATATATATACCCTGACGATATAGTAAACCTTCTGACCAGCTTCAATTGCTTCTCATCTATCAGAGCCTCCTTTAACAGTATATTATCTCAGCCACGCTGTTGGCTTAGGTACTTGAATAAATCAGAAGAGCCCTCGGGGGTGGTAAGCTTGTTGTCTTAAAGATCGACTATCGTAGTAAAACTTACCCCTGGCTTAGCAACGCTTGCTCTTACAACGAACACCCCCCCGGAAGCATTTGACGAATTCTCGGATACGGACGTGATAATAAATTGCATGCAAGCTAGGAAATACATTAAACATTATTATTGGACGGAAACTATGGAAAGTATCTATTCTGGTCGCCGCCAGATTGGACACCTCATACAGCATATGATGCTGTGTAATATATCTAGGTCCCTCGAGTAGCTTATCGCAAATTCTTCCTCCAGGATATACGTGAATTGCTGAAGATGAGTGAGTTATAAATAGTCTCCAGTTTGATAGGTCGAATTTGATCGACGATCCATCTTCCCAGATCAACAGTGAAGCTTCAGCGCCCGGCTCATGAGATCCGGTGTCGTCTTGTCGATTTCCTCCAAGTAGAGGTCAAGCGTCTGCGACGGGAAAGGCGGGCTCAAAACCGCCCTGATGTCGACGTCCATGCTGAACCAGATCTGGAGCATGACAAACAACCACTCGGTGTTGTCCTCGTCCAGGAGCTCCATCGCTCTCGCGTATCGCAGCTTCATCCGGACGAACTGCATCGGCCTGTTCTCGTCGAAGGCGACGTCCCGGAGACGCAGCTTGCCGTGCTCGAACTTGACCGCCGCCACCGCCGGGGTGAGGCGGAACCGGCGCTCCAGGTCCACCAGGATCTCGGACAGGCCCGCGAGTCGCAGGGCGCGCCGGTCGACGCGCGTTAGCTCGTGGCTCCACCACATGGCTGCCGGGCCGTTGAGCAGGGCCTCGAGCCACTGCAGGATTTGCCTCTCGTTGGCTGCGGCTGCGAGAGGGTCTTGCAGGAAGGATTCGATGTGCTCGACGAAGAGGTCCACGTCGGTGAAGACCAAGGTGCAGCCATCGGTCACCATGCCCGCGCCCCGCTCGTCGAGGTGACTAGGGTTGAACCGGCCAACATCACCTCGTTTGAGCTGTGAGATTGCTGGGGTTCTGGGGGTAGACTGAAGGGCCTGTTCGACGGGGCTTGGTTTTCCTGCTTGCTGAAGAGGTTGTGTGGCTGGACTGTGTGCACCGACGGGCTTCTGTAGATGCAGCAGTATATCGGCTGCCTGCTTCGTGAGATCGGCCATCTGGTCTTTGAGGTTGTCCTTTTCTTGGGACAGATGGAGGATCTGAGTAGCGAAGTATCGAGTCATATCGAGAACCATGTTGTGACCAGAAAGAGGTTCTAGCATGCATAAGAAAGAGCCGGAATCAGTTTGCTCTTCGGTAGCCTTAGTCTTTTGACATGTCGTCGTTAGCTGAGGCTGAGGCTGTTTGACAGCTTGGTCATTGGCTGATTGATTGGCGAGCCCGTCAATGTCTTTCTTGGTGGATTGAGCCATCGCGGTCGAACCAACGTAGTAGACTTATTGAAGATGTGAAGAGTCAAGACCTGGTTTGAGTTTTTACAAAGCTGCATGTATGAAAAAGGCGAATTCAAATACAAGGTAGCCCTGAGGTAAGTGACTAAGTTGTTTGCTCAGCTTATTTGTTGCTGAGATAGCTATTGAGGCTATAACCACGTCAGGTATCCATGCCAGGTGTTGGCGGTCGTCTAGCGACAGCGACCTGGTGATAGGCTAACTTGAAACAGAAGCATCACACTTGGAGGCTTCGTTGTCGTTGAATACGACTGACTCATGGTTATTTCATGATATTATAAGGGGCAACGCCAGTCATCTCTAAAGTTCAACGGCCGGGTACTACTGCGAGGGCCAAATAGACGATTTGGTGTGCTTTGACGAAGAAGATATCATCATAATATCTATATCGGGGAATATATAAAGGCGTGTCTGTCTCCATTGTGGTGCGTGAATGGTATAATGTTGAGTTGATAGCTCTAGAGACCCATGAGATTGATACGAAAGGACATCACGTACTTGCCCGGTTGAAGATGGGCTCAAAGCAATATTGATTTTATTCTATATATCCATATCTACCTGGGTAAGTACCTAGGTAGGTAGGTAGGTAGGTAGGTAGGCAGTCTACCTACACAGGCAATTCTTTGATATGCCCGAGTTAACTATACACCAGACTTAGAGCTTTCATCTTCAGCAAGTCTCTTGCAACGATATGTCTAACCAGCACATGGTCTTTAAGAAACTAACTACCTTGGAATACTATCCTTAACTACTATGTATTAAGGGTTAACTTTCTCCCGTATCTTTGCATAAGTAGGTAGCCAAAACTCGTAGCTATAAATAAGGATGAACATTTAACAGGTCGTCTAACACAATTACCAGGTGTAGCGGCACGGAAACCAAGCCAGCCGGTGACGTGACGCTTCTGTAAGCCATGCTGGTTGATCGTGTCATATGTAGGTCCGGAAACACTTTACCAGCATGTAGACGGCCTCCCCATCGTAAAAAAAAAAAAAGGGGGGGGGGGGGGGATTACATTCCTACATCGGATTTTGCTTTTGGCCGTGCTCTACTGAGAGAAAACATTGGTTGATGCTAATATATTATTGGACCTTTGATCGCACTAGAACTAGTTATAGACAAGAACCCGAACGGCTCAGAACCAAGGGGGTATCATCGGGGAGTATATATTGCTTGATAATGTGTCGATGACGTTGTCATAGTCTTAGATGCCGTAGCAATGGGCTGTTTATGTTTTGCTTGTTTTAGAGACACACGAGAGAGAGAGAGAGAGAGAAAGAAAGAGAGATAGATAGAGAGGGACAGAGTATAAGGACGTAGGAATAAGCATCATATGATTTGCCGTCTCTTCCCCCGTTGTGCATATGCGAGTTTGGACCTCAGGGTCTCCATGTGTCTTCTTCATGCTGCAGTAGTATGATACTGCTAGTATCATAGCAGCCAGCCCCATCGCGTGGATATTTCCCTAGGCGAGGTATAGCTGCAGCCGGTAAACGTACCTGGCTATGTATGTCGCAAGGCCGTATGGCTTAGTCCTGTAACTAAGCAGACCCCGACTCCTACATATCGGTCTCCATCGCCAGCTCCGCATTACCAATGATTACGACAGGCTGGAGAATAATATAGACAGACATATTCGTCAGCTACATGTGCATGCTGCATGCTACCATACGTACATATCTTAGCTGCCAGACATGCTACAGGTATCCCAAACTTGTAGCCACTCTCCACGCATCAACCCTTAGTCACGAAGTGGTGGCGGCGTAAGCCTGACCCTTCCGCCCCGCAGGCGTCGAGTTCTAGAAATCATCGATTCGATGCGTTATTGGCGACGGCGAAGTTGCTCAAATTGCTCGGGTTGTTCAAGAAAACTAGATTTATTACTACTCACATAGTTCCACTCGGAACTTACCAGCGTAGAGTGTCCAGCGTAGAGTGTCCAGCGTAGAGTGTCCAGCGTAGAGTGCCCAGCGTAGAGTGTCACTCACGACGGCGGCCAACAACCACGTCTCGTCACTCCGAGCCCGCGCAAACTCTTGCTGAGTAGAACAATCAGTCAATCAGTCAATCAGTCAATCAGTCAATCAGTCAATCAGTCAATCAGTCAATCAGTACGCCCGGTGCTCGTCCATCGACTGACAGCGAACAGCTTGCCTCCTTGAACCCGGCGTTTCTTGGTTCCGACCAATAAATGGTTGGCGGTCTAGGATCTTGCATGCATGCATGACCCTGCAATGCTGGCAGGTCGAGCCCGTTTCAACTCTTTGACTTTACATCAATTACAAGAGACTCCTTTTTGCTATGGTGGCGGCAATCTTCCGACCTGAGCTTGGCAGTCGAGATGGCGTCTAACGGCTTCTCTCCCGCGCTACACCGTGCCCAATGAAGGATTAAGCCTCCTGGCCTCCTGGCCTCCCGATGTTCGTAGCCCCTAGACCGCCTTGATTACTTCATCGATGCTGTAGGCTCTGTAGTGACTGCATACCGCTTAAAGCCTTAGGAGATCCGAAATTAGTAGCAATACGCCCTCGTCTCCATCGAAAGATTCCCGGGAAGCTTCTCACCGGCTGCGGTAGTCGCTGAATCGCCGAATCGCTGAGAGGCTCTGTCTGGAATGGACAGCCGGCGAGCTAGCTCCCCTAGTCCCGCGGCAGCCCTACGGACAGCATACCTAAACTGGTCAAGAAACCACGCCGTTACAGGAAGACGCGCGGCGTATGCGTTTGATACGTCACCTGTCACTTAAAGCTGTACCTACCTATCTCGGTAGTTATTGCTGTCGATTACATACTATGTAGTAATAGTAAGAGGGAGCTTTGGTAACGTCCCCCTTTTCTTTCTTTCCTTTCGTGCGTAAGATAAATCTCCTAGGGATTCGGTCTAACTTATTACATATCGGCATCTTACGATCCTTGGTGAGCCTCATTCGCATAATGGGGACGCAAGGCACTCGGTTCATTCCGTGCTAGCTACTAGCTAGCATGTGCTGTCCTCGTATCTTAATAAACGAGATAAGTTGTGCCTCGGAACTTGAAAAAGAACCTACTAACTACCCTACCGAGTAAGGGGATTGGGGTGAACGGCCCGCGAATGATTGATTTGATGGATCGCTCTAACGCCAAAAGCAGGGATCCGACCCATAAATGCTATATTTTCGGTTTGGTTCAGGCACCTCGTCATTCTGGATTGACATGCCCGTTTTTTTGTTCTGATCCACACGTGTTAGGACTGGGTCCCCCATACACACCCATACGCACTGGGAAATGCGTGGTAGTGTATTGTACATACCTACCTAAGGTATTGTACAATAATATAGGTAGGTATGTAGTTATGTAGATATCTACTAGGTATAGTACTATATACCAAATAGTATCTAAGATATCTATAAGATATCCGATCGAGGCGTCCAGGTTGCTTTGCCTTGTTTATTAAAAGCTCAAGCTATCCATCAATAAAAGCCAAGGAATATAATGGGATTACTCATCTTAGACCTCCTGAACAGTACACTAACAAGTGGGAAGTGGGAACCTCGGACTTGAGACCTTGCACGCGGACGAAAAGCCCTATCTTCGCGAACTCGATGGGAGAATACTACTTAGTACTGTATCCTAATGTACAGTAGCAATGATCTTGGTCGCAACCGGAGGCTTGGCCTTTGGGGGTCGAAAGGCGCAGGGTTCTTTACGCGGGGCCGGGAAGCGTTAAGTATGTAATCTAGTTAATAATAAGCGAGAATAAGGAGGACAGGCTTGACAGTTGACAGGGCAGCAGGGGGGGTATGGCCGACTTCTGACAGGGAATATGATCCTGAGATGCGATTTGGTCGTCAGATATGTGACAACCAGGACCCCCTGCAAATACCATCCCATGATTCCCATTTCCCGTTCCAAGGATTTTCAGTTGACAGACGCTCGGACCCCTATTAGCAGATGCTTCTAGGTTAAACAAGTACTTGCGGTTTCAATAATTGGACTGAGCGATCCGACCTGCCTTGACGTCGGCTTTGCTTCTCGATTTGGGCTTACCGGGCCTATAGTACATTAGTCCGCCCCAGCGAGTTAGTTTTTAAGCATTTTGTTGATCGTTATCTTCAGTTGGGTCCCTAGGGGATCGTCGATGTGTTTTTGACCTGTCGTTGTTGTCGCTTCGTACGAAACGTACCAAGCATGTACTCTTCCATGTGTTGCCCATCCCCGGGCTAAGAACCGGAATGGGAGCACCGGCCCTTTCATCTGTCAGATCCTTGATGACATCCCAGCATCCCTCCGCTCGAGATCTGATGCCAACAAGATGCTATTAACTAGTTACATAGTATAATTCTACACTTATGTATGGGGGCCATGCCACGCTCTCGGTTCTCGCTCGCGGCATTACCTCCAACTAGTGTCCTATTCAAGAAAAGCCATCCGCACATATATCGGTCCTTTTGGGAAGTTGTTAGATGCTAGCCTGTGCTGAAGACTGTGCCAACTACCCGATTTAGAATCGTCTTATAGCCGATTCTAGCCTAGTTCGAAACTAGATAATAAATATTATACTGTACTGGCTACAAGGGAATAGGTTGAGCCAACATCTGGAGAACTGTGGTTGAAGATTTGCTTGTTACAAACGAGTGGCATTTTCCGAATGACGCCCACATTGAAGGGCGTTATGCAAGCACATGGCCATAGTTCGAGTGGCCCTGAGGCGCTCACCGGTGTAGCTCTCACCGAAGACGATCGGGGATGTAGGTATACAACTTTTAATATACATGGTTTTACTCACCGAGTTTGCCTACGATAGGAGAGCAAACATCAACTGTTAGTTTTGTAGCAGTAATGCCACATGAATATTTCCCTACTACAATCAACCATCATAATTCATATATAGACGCATTACCAAAAGGGAGGGGTTTGGGGTGAACGAAGTCTTGATAATTAAGTGTCACCTGCAGCAGCCTTAAGACGTTGGCAGGCTTTCAAACCCAAGTAAGCTCAGGCCATTTTTTGACAGGCCGCGGCACAGTCAACGTAGTTCGGTCATTTGTGCCAGTGGTAAGTATACGATACGTTTCAAGACACGTTTATAGTGATGGCTAGATAATGTTGCTCCGGTGCATTGAGCACAGGTTCCTAAGCGTAGAATTTGCATATATTAGCTCTCAACGTTGCTTAAGCCGAGTTAGCGTTTTTAATTCCCCAAATCTAAGCCGTAGTATTCCAAACGACTGTATTTATAAGCATCGGGAAAGCGAATTTGGTGCCATTTCCCTAGACGAGGCTTGCTCAGAAGATGAGGTTTCATAGCCAGTAGTTAGGGGATGGTTGCCGTACTATAGTATGCGCGACTGATATGTCGAAGATAATTAGGCCAGCCTGTAGCCTGGTGAACTAACAATTGGTCAACGTTGAGGCAAGTGCTATATCTAACGATGTACTCGGCCAGAAGGGGCAACAGTTCTGCAGCCAGATGATGACTATTATGAGACATACAGTATGCATATTTCCGATACGCAGCCTCAGATCTCGAACTGGCAGCTTTAAATGACATGTCTCATCGTTTAATAAGACGAGACTCGCGTCGTGCTCAGACTACAAAGCTGCCTTGTAGTGAAAAGGAACCCAACGTGCTTAAAACGTGCTAATAAATCAGGAGGGCCACATAATTGCCTGGACTGGCAACGGGAGCTATTCGAGCTTGTGGATAGCCAAGCCATCCCCGCCAAGTTAAGTACCTAAATTACCTAACCTAGATGTTATGTATAGGACTGTAGTAGATGGTCAACTCGTCATGCTAGAGTAGGTAGAAGGTGTTTAACGGCTGACGTTCTCGCATTACCAAGATTGCTGGAAGCTGATTCTACTTCGTCAATCATGGTTTTTTACATTGGCGGATGGATGCTTTCTTGAACCACGGGCCCCGCTGAACTATGCAGAGAGCCGTTCGTACTGCGTGGACTGGCGGTGGAAATGCTGTTTAACGATATGATCTAGGCCAATGCAGTCCTTTGTCACTATCGAGGCACGGCTAGAGATAGGCGTGACCATTTAGTCGTCTAGAATAGTCAAGCTTTATACGATAGGTATATGCAAGGTTGGTAAGTATTTTGTAGCTTTGATATTGTAGTGGCACTGTGGATACTAGTGGCCGCCTGCGAGATTGGCGATGTTGTGCTAACGGTCTATGGATGTTTTATGCTCATAGATCATTAATCTCCACGGACAGTAAATAGAGCTGGAACGGATTGGCTGATGTCAGGGGTTTCACGAGACTAAACTTGCTCGCCTTATACCGTACCATCTATGTATCGTTGTGGATGAAAATCGTCATGGCACATATGTTGAAGCGTAGCCATTACCGTCTAGGTATCTAGTCGTCGTAAGCAGTTAGTATTCACCGTATCACCAAGGGTACGTAAATGTTCGGGTGAAACTCGGCATACAAGGTCGGGTTGTAGGCACGTTGTTCCAGAAGCAGAGGGAAGGAAGTCAGTGACAGGGTCTGTCAAGTATCAAGTAGACCCAAGGATGCGGATTCATCCCGGCTTTGTCCACCGCATCTTTGCCCGTTTTAGGGATTGTCGCGAATAGGATGGCCCATATAATCCACCGGAGCTGTGGATCAGTAAACTACATAGTCGATGGCAACGGGACTGGGGTCGGAAAGAGCTTTGACCGTGGAGTTGATTTTAGACCATGGATTATCTAGAGTTAATGAAGAGTTCTTTGATGATAATAAGATATGGTTATGTATGTCTCTCATTTTTGTATGTGGCAAATATGAGAAAAAAGAAATAAGGCAGCGGACTCGTGCTATGAAGAACGTGTGCTACACGAGGACACGAGGTTGGTTGCATACATATAAGACTATACTTATCTGTACCTACCTAAGGTATGTGGTATGTGGTATGTGGTATGTGGTATGTAGGGTTAAGCTATGCGGCCGCTTGTGGTGTTGCCGCATTAGTAGGCGTATCTGATCGATGTCAGCCAGACGGGAGTCTGTACTATTGGTTCGTAGACGGAAGGATAGGAACGTTCTAAGTAGGCTGTTGGGTAAGACATGTGGTTGTTGTGAAAGTGGCTTGGATGCAATAGGCCGTTATGTGGCAGGCGACAAATGATGGGGGGAAAAGAAATAGGCGTAATGATGCGTACAGTAACGGATTTATGGATTTTAACGCCAACGCCTTATTCAAGAGCTCATCTTATCGAGTAGGGTAAGGGTTTGTTAGAAAAGACGATGATACCTTTAAAGTTTATGGTGTGAAAATGATCGTGGGGGAATTGTGGGGGAGTTGAGGATTTGGATAGGATGACTGATCCAACTATGACTGATCCAACTAATGAAAAAGTATTCGTGCAGTCAAATATACTATTGTAAATACATTGGCGGGTAAATCACGGGAATCTACCTACTGTGTCTTTTATATCGCAGTTGCCTACATACATAGACCTATGTATCTACCTAGGTTAGGTACATACCTAAGGTACCTAAGGCATAACCTACCTAGGTACCTATCTATTTTGCTTTGCTTACCAGCCACAGCCCGGACTTCCGAGTTCTTGCCTCTTCCGATAATTTTTCTTCATATCCCCCGCACGTCCGCTATCGAACGAGCAAAGTAAAGTTCAGCGCATCCCCATAGGCTAAGTTTGTAACTTTACATAAGGTATGTATAGATGTAGATACGCCTTTACATGCCACAGTAGGGTTCATCATCACAACCACAACCGTCTTGATCCATCCATTCGATCCCGTTTGAAACAGGCGGAACTAAGGTCGCAATTTCGAATCTGAACAGCAACTAGACAAACGCTCATGTCTCTCGTCTATACCATAACTACCTACCTAACCTAGGGATACCTTAGGCTAGGTACCTAAGATATCTAAGATACCCAAGTGTTGCTTCGTGGCACTGATACTAAAAATCGCAAGAATAATTGAAACCCCAATGTAAGTGACATATGTAAGTGGCATATATAGGTGGCATATGTGAACACCAAGCTAGAAGCTAGAAAATAACCGGTCTACTCGTTTTGTATTTATCGGTAGCTTGAATGCGTCCCAACGGGATGGTGGTTACTATGTATGGTATGCACCGGGTCGAAAAGTTGGCAGGGTTGGGATGTGACAAGTGAGCGAGATCAACGTGACGGAACCCGGGAACCAGGTTTGTGGCCATGGATCCGGATTCATTAACCTGCAGCTGTTCCGCTGTCGTTGTCTCTCTTTTGTCCTCCCCGTAACGCAATTGGACCAGTTGCACACCACGCACACCACCACGCACACCACGTTACGAGCACAAGGCGCTTGGGCGGCGCACGGGATCGTTCTGTCACCACCCCAGCTTCTCGGGATTACGAAGATGGCCCTTGCTTCGATGGGGAAAGAGATCTGCGGCCCTTGGCAAAACTGCAAACTTCAGATCGTGCCTATTTTACACTTGGGACCAACCGGATCGAACTCTTAGCTGCCTAGACATTTTAAGAGCAACACTACAATAAAGTACCCATACCTACAGTTAAGTACCTACAATAAGAGGGTGGGACCTCTATGTCAAGTCTCCAACTAAGCCCACCAAGTGTCAGAAAATCTGCATTTGCTAGGTACCTACTACTTACATGTACCTATTTACGTATGTGTGTAAGTGTATGCGGTGAAAGTCCGCACACGTTGAATAGGAGGCTACATAGGTGGGGGGTACTTATAATAGGGTAGAGCGCAAAGGGCATCCATCCCTAGCGTTAGCATACATCAAAGCGGTACATACCAATGATAGCTCTTGAATGCCCCTAATAAATGTCATTGTGGTAACGTTATTGTCCCTCGGATAGTAAGCTTGCATTACATACTACCCAGGTGGGTAGGTTAGGTACCTACTCATATATACCTACACATATCAGCCGTGACTTGATGAAAAGTCTGCCTACGATGTTTTATACTAGGACAACAACTTGCATGAAGCTCGGTGTATAAAGTATTCATTGTCTTGTATGATTCCGTTAGCGACAACGTCTGTCTACCTAGTGCCAGCAACGTCTGGACGCTACCAAAGGCACCATTGCTACCACCATTATTAACGTCTCGCGGATAGATAACTGACTCGGATCCTCAACATCGCGGTATCCATACCACAGCATATGATAGCCCTTAGAAATAGAGTCTTACTACGAAATACGACTTGTAAGGTTAATATTGCCTTCTCCAAACTGTGCTACAGGAGGGCGAGCAACTTAGCGCGAGATTGACAGTTATTGAGGAGTGCATGGGGAACCAATCGCAACACACGGAGGGGTATGGAGGCCATATCACGGCTCGGCACCGATCTGTCTTGCAGCTTTGGACGATGCAGATCGTCCATGGACGGGGTACGGGGATTTTGCCAAAAACATGCCAACCCGACGAGATTTGACAGCCGGCTAGAACAGCAGAGGGCATCATCGCGTACCCATCGGGGCGGATGCCACTAGGGTTACGCATACCGTCATGTATGTACAATACAGTAGGTACACGCTATGCATTCCTGAATCGTCGTCGCCGCCGCCTAGCGGTAATCCACCTCACTACGCTATGTACAGTAGGCATTGTGCATTGTGCGTTTCCGTTTCCGCCACAATGTTATGACTCGATACCTCACCGTAGCTAATGACAGAAGCCAGCTACCAAGTCAGCGGAACGCGCCCTAAGATTTGTAGTTCCGTGCAAGCCATCGCCGTCAAGGTTAGATAACGGTTCTAGGAATTATCCGTAATATAAATAACAAATAGGGAGCTATCATAATATACAGGTGGCCTTCGGCGTCGTAGCATTGGTTCTATTGGCGCTCGGTGAAGGTAAATAGATACATTAACTAGGTATATATGTAAACGGCAGGTCGTTCAGGTTTCGGTCCATGACTCGCCTCAGGTTTGCTGGAAAATCCCGATTCGCCTGTTGCATAGCCTGATTGGTTATGAATTGATCATCACAGAATATCTAGAGAAATTCATATATCGATGCGCTTAACGACAAAGCTGGCCACTAGGGATAATTTCAGCGGCGTTGTCGGAGAATATAGCCTGAGGTCGGTCGATATACATCATCATTATACGTGAGAAATTGGAGCATCACGCTGACAAGACAGACCGAACTAATCATTTGTAATATTGGAGGCCCCCTCATTTGTGTTTGATAGCTGAAGTAAAAGTTCCAATGGCTCCGAGGTAGAATAGGTGAATAGAGGTACTTAAAAAAGGGGGGATTATACATAAAGAGGTTGTTGTGGTATCCAACAACCTTTAACTTTATCCGGTGTTTACTTATAAGCGCCTAGGTAATTATCAAAAGGTTAAGAAGAACAAACTAAGTTGTCTTTCTGGCCCTTTTTATTTTAAAGTTTCGTCCCATGGCTTTCGATCGAACCCTTTTTCATGATCAGGTAATATACGGATTCGAGTATGCTTTGAAGTTATTGGCTTACCGGATTATGCTAATTTTGGGGGCAATGGGCAAGGGGCAAGGGACAAGGGACAAGGGACAAGGTACATAAGTTCTTGGTAAGCCCTTGGCAGATTTTCCAGATTTCCAGATTTACATATCAGATTGCCCCCCCCCCCCCGGCTTTGGGATTTTGCCTAACTAGAACCTATTAGATAAGGCACAATATAATATACAGTGTTATGTATGTCATGTGGATTCATTTCATGAATATGTATTGCACAAACCTGCACTAACATTTCATTATACGTACACGATTCATTACCCCTAGATTTTATCACGGCTCACCTATCAGCTAGGACTTGAGAAGTCCCGCTTGGCCCCCATGGGCAAAAGTAAAGAGCGGGTTTCCCAGTAAAAATGGGTCCATAAAGATGAATTTAGTAATATAATTCTACCTTGTGCCAATGCCAATAATCTAAGCATATAACGGGGTATTAATATGTCGTTTCTAAGAGGTAAGGAGCTGTTGATAAGCCTAAAGAAAAAGAGGGAGAAAAAAAAGGTGAATGCCACGCTACGCTACGCATCACAACACCTATCACAACACCCATCTGCTATTATGGCGTCCCAACAGGAACCAGTTTCGTATATTACCTATGCATAAAACATTGGGTTTTCTTAAACGGCCAGTTTAGTCTTCGTCAAGTTTGGGAATGAGGCTGGTAAGGGGGAAAGGAGGAAAGTTAACCTTTTCACCCAGCGGTATTTTCTCGGGTGCGCCTCTGCGTCATGCCGTAGGTATAAGTTAGTCTGGATAGTTTGAAAGGATGCCTTGTGGCGAACTGCAGGAACCTTCTTCTAGCTCGGTAAGATACAGACGGATATTTAATAAAACCACCACGATGACTCTTGATGCTTTTTGTGGGATATATTACCTATATTATTTATTAGTCTTTGCTTCTCTAACCCGAGCCGCCGTTTGAACACGACTTGGAAACCAATTATTTGGCCGACTACCTACCTAACCTAGGTACCTACACTAGAGATGAGCAATGCACTCTCCTACTTGGCTAACTAATATCTACAGTGACAGCGGCGATTCGAGTACTTCTAGTCAATACTCGGTGGTGCTATGCTTGAGGGTTGGGCACGTGTTAGATTTCCACATACCTCTCTAATTCGGGTGGCAGCCATGGGTAACCATCCCCCTTTTGATAAATACTTAGATCCATCTTGCAAGGCTTGCAAGGAGGGAATAATTCGATCCGGTCTTCCAAATGCATCGCATGTATGCAATGGTACGTGTCTAGAGTCAAACCCCGGTAGCCATCTTCCTTTTCATCGGGCAATTTCATCTGGCACCAAAGCAATAACCGTCACGGTCCGGGGTTTGACCCCTGTCCTGCATGTACATCAATACTGCTAGGTTCCAACGCTGACCCCTTCCCTACTGTGGTTGTGTCACTTGTTCCCCTACATCCAGTACCTACTCTAGTATTCTGGTATTCTAGTACTCCATCGCTATCGAGCCGAGTTTGTCGTCAACCTACTACGTGAGCAGTCTGACTAGGTAGCCAGGCCTTTAAGCCATGTGCACTTCCAGTGACCCAGTGCCCCTACATACTACTTACCTACATACACTACTATTACATACCTATCATACGTACCTCCATGTAAGCCCTAGGAAACGTACCACCCTAGAGGCTAGCATGTCAGTCTTCAGTTCACTGCCCGCAGAAAGTCACAGTATCAGTGACCAACTGTGGGGAGGTGGGTACAGGCTAGTCTGCGGCTATGGTCTTCTTCGTCTTCTTCATACCCTTGAACGTTGTCTTAGCATCTACCTATGTATACCATCCTTGTCCATGCCTCGCATCCTGGGCTTATTATGGGTTAGTCAGTTCATCGATACAGACCCCCATACCTCTCCACACCTTCAAAGAACCTCGCATCTTTAACATACATAGAGAAGATTTCCGCCTCCTTACTTGGTGATATGTTTTCTTCATCTTTTATCTGGCCTTCTAGACCAGATTCATAGATGTCTTCTACATAAATTTTCTTCAACTATCCACCAAAGCGATCCATTACCTTTACCAAGTGGAATGATTCTATGATTTATTGTTGACTTTTTGTGTCCTATTTGAACATTGTTAAGCCTTCCCAGTTAGACAAATCACTACACGAAGCAAGGAGCATAGCATGTAAGAAAGGTCTTGTGGCCTGGCTGCAATTCTTGTTAAGCTGACGATAATAATAGGTTCTAAGATCGAGGCGTATATATGTAGCTGTTTATCTACGAGATGTCTACTATGACAATCCATTCGCCCTACAATTCTGGCCTTTCTCCGCCTTGGGCGTACGCTCCTAGGGATGGGGGGAAAGTTTCCCTACCGCCTATTCGTCAGGTAGAATCTACCACGTCTGATGAGAGATTGCTTCTGACCGACCACTAGGCTTTTCCCCACTGCTTTGAACAGCAATTAAAACAAAACGTCGTGGCTACGACACCATATCCCATAACTAGTCCTGCTAGAGGGTCTTTCAATGGAGAAATAACGCCCCCAGAATATATATATTCGCCACCCTATCACAAGAGACACTTCGAGAGTGGGAGGGACGTTGAGAGAACGAACTCGGTTCCAAGGCTATTAACCAATTCTAACAGGAGCCCTTATCGCTCGGTATCACCACCCCTTGATTCTAGGACGGAAATAGGAGCATGGGGCAAGTTAGCCCGAGCTGGTTATCCAACTGGCGATGACGCTCTCCAACAATATACCGCAAAGCCGGGACATCATGAACAAGCCGAGCATCAGACGACTTTATCAAAATTATCCACGTTAAATCTCGCTCGAGATAGAACTGAACCGTTCCCAGGCCTGCCGAGCGACGACTATATGCGAGAAACTCAGAGAAGAACGAGGACTCCAGAAGACATGAACACTACCTATGGTTTAGAGATCAGGCCAGCTTCATACCGACCTACCAGTTACCACTACAGTTACCATCATCCCAACCGAGTGCAATCCCTTTCTGTGGGGTCGGCCCATCTCTTTGACAGGCCACCGCTATATTCTCCAGTGCTCTCGCCTGCCACGTATGGCCACCAATCACACGATAGCTACATGCTCGTCCGCGAACTCGGCGCCGGGGGAAACTACGAGGGCAAACAGCGGAAGCGCCGTGGAAATCTACCAAAAGAGACAACGGACAAACTCCGTGCCTGGTTTCACTCCCACCTATCGCACCCGTACCCAACAGAGGAGGAAAAGCAACAACTGATGAAACAGACCGGTTTGCAGTTAAGTAAGTTAATTCAGCGAAACGTTGAATCCCAATTATTGAGATTACGACGAGATCTGCTGCCGCCTTGTGGGGAGGTGATCGGAGCTATCAGACTAGACTTGATATTAACCGAGCATTTTTAACAGATCAAATATCGAACTGGTTTATCAACGCGAGACGACGGCAACTACCTAATATGATTAACAATGCCCGCGCCGAGGCTGACGCCATGACCGTGCGCAGCGCGGATAGTGGGTTAATACCTTCGACCGAAAGGGCCGACTACGACACGGACGGCAGACTACTAAGCGACGAAGAGCCTGGTGCGACCGGTGACGTTGAATTAGAGTCGATTAAAAGGCGCAGGACTACTGGCAACAAACGGGGTAGTATATGAGGTGTCCGTGCTTCCTTACGCGGAGTTATATTTATTGTATTATTACTATCTTTACGAGGGGGGGTATAGGTTTTACGCCGCGCAATAGTTCACCTGTTCAGCAGTTCACCAGAAGAGTCTACCAACACTCTAACCTCTAACCAGGACCGGCCTTGATCTCGCGGGCGTTTGACTCCCGCGAGCCGGTCCACGACAACTTCTTATTTCAGCAGCATTTGTTTTGTACATGTTAGGTACCTAGGCGATTCGATTTTTTGGGCATGGCTTTAGGGTATGGGGATGAAAATAATAGGCGTCTCGGGGGGAGGGGGGCATTAGATTAAGAGAAACGACGGTTCTAAGGTTCTAATGCTACAAAATAAAGGGGCAACGCTGTATATTACCGTGGATTGATTAGGAAGTTCTAACGATGGAAGCGAAGGATACGTGGAAGCACGGCGCTGTACGTGTAGATTTAGCCTCAAGTCGAAAGTGCACTATCCGGATGATAGAAATACATCAAATTCCTTAATATCGTTTAACGGGCCAAAAGTATGCATCTTAGGTTAGGTTAGGTTAGGTAGTTTTACGGATCGTTTCCGAACCAAGAAGCAAGGTGAAAAAGCCATGGATCCAGCCATAAGCCGGGGCCCGTTCCGAGTGTTATAGGAGATCTACTTTCGTAACCAAGATAGATGCAAGAGCTCCCGCATTGGCCTTTCAGAAAAGAAAATATATTGTTCTTGCATACCGCCCTTCCGATCGATAGATTAAATGCAGATGCCCGTGGGCGTGGGCGTGGGAGGATGCTTTTCTCAAAATCCGTTGGCTACCAAGCTCATCGTGACGGCCACCTAATCTCGCCGCATCGCACAGTTTCATCGGTTAACCCAGAATATCACTTAGCAGCAGGCATATTTCCATAATGGATTCGGATGACGACAGACGTTGCAGAACAGCTGACGTACGTTCGGTCCTTTGCTCAGACCAAAAAAGACTGTGAACCCGAAAAATGGGCTCACCTCTTCTGCTATAAGCAGACGTCGTGCTATCTAGGTACCTACCTGTTCGTCTTGCCGGTCCAAGTCATGTTATGCAGTGGCCAAAGTACCACTGGGTTGGTAGCCAGAGGATTGCCCGGCCCTGGGCTCTGAGCTGGAGACAGAGCAAATACCCGTTTGGCGAGATAGAGTGACGGGATCTAATATATTCTAGACGAATGTGACAGATGCATTCTTCATACTACTTACCTAGACATGGATCCACCCCATCGTAGAGCTTCTGGCCATAATCCAGATCCGTTTCCAATATTGCCGTGAGCCCCGTCTCGATTCTCATTGCTCAGTCATTAGATACGGAGGTTGCCGTCTACGTAGTGGCACCTATGGCACCTATCCAGTAAATTATCAAATTATCATGGGTGGGCAAAACTAGTGTACGTTAGTATGACATCTCAAGTGTCTTAGTCTGGGATAGTGTCACCCCTCCTCGCCTTCGTCCATTAACTACCTACCTACGTAGGTAAACAGTACCTAGACACCTAGACACCTAGACACCTAGACATACACAGTTGACATGGAAAGTTACGCTACGACGTATCTGACACATATCGCCCATGGCTCGGATGAAGTATTTTTTTCTTCTTTTTTCTTCTTTTACACGAACTCTTTGTTCCCCAACTCGCCTACCGAATATAGAAGTAGCCGTAGCACGGATCTCCGGCCGGTCCGCTTGAATTGAGACATAATGGCGCTCTCTTCGGACAAAAAACAAAGTCAATGTCTCTTCACCTTTTGGGAGGGGGCAAGGAATCCCCTCTTTTAATAATGTCTCGAACCTTTCCGATGGGTCTTAGATATTGATGATGACATCTGAAACATCTCACTTGAGCCGCGCTGGAGAAAAGACGGTTATATGTAACGGTTATAATGTCTTGTTGCCGTACCCCTGACGGCATCCACCTAGTCCCAGTTACAATATCGAGTACTCTTTTCTCAACCGTGTACAATGCAGGTGCCTTATATTAGATAGGCCATTGGATCCCCTCGCTACTCAGCTGCTGCTTGTATTCGCAGTAACGAGGTAGGTAAGGTTTCAACAAGAGGTCCGATACCTGGCTACCTAGTAAATCATTTTTGACAAATTTGCCCACATCGCTTTCCGGACGAGCAGGGTGACCAGGCGCTTGAATTGCTGGCTTGAACTGTTCTATATTGTACCCTACATAACATGAGACGGGTAAGAAACCTACATATGTAGCCTTCGCCAGATTACCTAAATGTACCGACTAGCAGGAGAGTTTGTCGTGTTTCTAGGGGTTCAACCTACTAAAGTCTTATCAAGCATGCTTGTCAGCTCATGGGCTGCCATGCTTCATAAACTCAATGACATCCAATTCTATCGCTCACTAGCAACAAAAGGTCGCTGTAATATGGCGTGCTTTTCATACGTACATTACGGCAAGGCTTACATGAATACATCTGTCTCTTAGGCTGTTTTGTCCTCTTTAGTTCCTGTTATTATGCCACATCTGTAATATATTAGCCTCCAGACATACAGCAAGCATACGTGGGGGTTGCTAGAATCCTAGCCTAGGTAAATCATTAAGGATGTACTTTTCTTCTTTCTATATCCCCACACACCTTGCTGCACCATCACGTTTATTATATTTAGGCATGCCGTGTCCTATATCCTATAACCCAAGAGTCAAGTACGTAGCTCATAGCCCTCACCGATCATGTATTTCGGAAGATGGTGTGGTATATCTACCGAGTTTTATTTCGTCTCCTTGGCACCGTACTATATGAATTAGTATGGAAGCACTCTGATAAGCTTACTTTTGTTAAAGTATGGACTAAATTACCCGGTCACAAGAGAGTTGTCGACCGACGTTACCAGCTCAACCACCAAATATCCATTTGACTTTCGTCTCTACCTCGGATTCTATCCTTGTCTCCACTTAGACTTTCTCAAATTTCAACGGTGCTAGCGTATCTTTTTTTTTTGTAGGTTCACGGATGACCCGAGTGTTTGGGATATAGGTCGTCCCGTCAGCAAACGGGCCGCCAAGTACGGTATGAGTTCCATTAAAAATTCAGAGTCATGACTCGGAGACATCCGGCCATATAGGACGGAACGCACCCCGGAATGAATAATAGGTTGCCCATAGAAAGTCTAATGTGTCCTAGTCTTTATCCTATGCTTGCGCTTCTACGCCGAGGCCTTCAGGGCTCTTACCGCGCGCCTGGGCCTCCGGAGCCATTTTAGACTTGAGGATGTACCTACGATGGTGATGGAGCCAAGTGCCTATCATAAGCTAAGGCGAGGGGCCGCCTCACTGCTAGCATAATTTGGTTGGCCTAGACACCGGCTCCTCTTCTTGTTTACTAAAGTTCCCAACGAATGCCGACCTTGATCTAAAAGGATCTGCACTTGTCACTCCGTCAATAGAGCTATATCCATTGTTACTAGCAGCGGAACCGTCGTCCACCGACAACTAGGAACTTATAGTCTGTATTAGCCGGCATGCTTTAGCACTGTACGGGCTATCTGCATGCATGTATGCCAAATCAGCTTCAGCTGTCGTGCGCACTTGACAGTTTAGGCGCTTCCTGGATCCACAGGGACTATAATAATACACAAATCCCTGAGTTGCTTAAGCGTCCCAGCTAGTAGTACGGTATATTTACCTTTAACGCCGAGTACTCCACAGCGTCCCCTTATTACATCATAGTATTGCAAGACTGAGTAACAGATAGGCGTACTTGCGTATTAACTTACAGGATACGTACGCGAACATGCGTCCTCTGTGGCGACGTGGGCTCTACGTTTGTGCCGGGTACGTACAATATAGAATGTGTGGATATCGTGCCATGATCCATGGATACATGGACACGTAGCTATGTGACAGGTCGCTTACGAGTATTACTATGCTTGCTGAATTGTGTTTCAGGAATCGTACGCATGCAAGCAAGTGTCTATGTGCTAGGAACGCTCGCTCCTTTAATAAGATGTTTCTGAGTATACTATAGGATAGAACACGACGTGAGAAAATGGTAGCGGTCAAGCTGAGTAAGTCAACCTGCTAGCCAGACCTCAAACTAATCATATTAGGAGAGAAGGTAAAAAGCAGAAAAAACAACGTAAGGAAAAAAGGAGTCCTGATAATATACAGTATCCTTGCCTCCGTCTCGCCGGTAGCGTCTTCATATGTGGTTATTTTCATATACGCATAGGCGAATATCAAGTAAGAGAACGAATTTGGCGATAGGTAATAGTCCCCACTATAAAGTCCAGTAAACAGTAGATTTAGCTAAGAATGAAGAAACATAAGATACCTAAATATTACGGAAGATAAGTCTTATGTAAGCTTAAGTGAGGTTGTTTAATCCCGTTCCTGCGCAGCGTGAGGGCACGGAGCTATCGGGGTTGAAGCTTATCGGGTTTCGGAGAAATTTTGACATGCGGACCGTCTTTCGGGTCTGACAAAAGAGCACGGATGCTTTGTTACCTTGGCCCCCCCTTTTTTTTTTATAGGTGGATGCCTATTCGGACGCTTATTCGGATGCCTGGTCGTTCAACCTTATTTATCACGTTTAGTAGCGACAACGTATCTAGGTATATACACAAGAATTAAATCTGAAAGACTAGGTAGTGTTGGATTTTTATTTTAAATGAGCTAATCGCATCGATATGATGGCCGGGGATGAACCCTCCGCTGAACCGGCTCAGCCCGGAGAGATTTTGGTGATTATCATTCTCTTACCCCCTGTTCGAAGGTGTTAGATACCTACCTAGCCTATGCTAATACTATCAGCTAGTCATGCGTATCATGCAGGTACTGTTGGTTGACGGTCGCCATATTTCAGCCCTGTAACTCATATCATTATCATGTAGAAACCGAAAACTCAAATGTGATCGCACAAAACCTCGCTGTAATCGCTGTGAGAAAGCCAAGCTTGAATGCATCTTCCCTGAAGCCCGAAGAAAACCGGCCTTCAAGCGGAGGAATGTAAAAGAACTTGAGGCTCGCCTGGGTAACTATGTCATGATATCCCTTATATACGCGAGACTTAGACTAACATGTACGCATAGCTCAAGTTGAAGTGCTTCTAAAGGAAACGAACCACAATCGGTCGCAGCGTAATGAGACTACGCAACCAGTTAATTCCCAGCCCGTTGATTTTTCAGGGGCCGAGGATGTTCTCTTTCAGGGGGTTGATTTCACGAACCCCATCCCCTCCTTGGACGATGACACTGCATTCTTATTTCAACAGGACCCGGCGGCTGCGTTCTCAACTGGTAACTTAGGTAGTCAAGGCCAAGACAGCACCCCTTTTATAGGCGACCTTATGGACCTCGGTGGGATATTCGAAAGCTTACCCCCTTTTGAGATGATGGAAGACCTGTGAGTTATCCCCGTTTGGAGAAATCGATATCTGATCGCTCATGATAATAGAAATCGGCTCTTCTTTGAGCGCCAGGGACACATAATTCCCATAATCCACCCCTCCCGCTATCTACAAGCTTTTTATTCTGCGCCGCACATGAAGCCACCCATGTGTCTCCAATACGCAATGTGGGCACTTGCTGCATATGGCAATCCCAAGTATGGAGCCTACCATGATATATTTTATCGCCGTGCTCGACAGTACGCCGAGTCGGATGAGTTAAAAGTAAGCCACTATATTCCAACAACAATCTCTATACTCGTACTTATTGCAGAAAGGGTCACGGTGAGCATTTCATTACAGTTGCCCATGCCCAGGCGTGGTGCGTGATAACCACATACGAGGCCAAACGTATGCTGTTTACCCGAGCAGCCATGAGCGGTTCTAGAGGGGTTCGCCTCGTCCAAGTGATGGGCCTTCATCGACTCGACGGTAGTGCAGAAGAAATATGTCCAACCTTATTACCCCCAAGAGACTGGACCGAGCTGGAAGAACGGAGACGAGTCTTTTGGGGAATTTTTTGCATCGACAGCCATTGTTCCATTTCGACTGGCTGGCCATTTCTTATCGACTCCTCTGATGTAAGAAAAAGAATCAATCAAGCTGGAATTATAACTAATGCGCATCCCTAGATTACAACTCTACTTCCTGCTGTGAGTCAACACGCCATCCTCGTAGAGTCCCGCGTATAGTAGAATTTCTCAAAAGCTTACGCTACCTGACGCCGTTCCTAAAACTTGAAAACCCCTCACCGCTGTTCTCTCTATTCATATTATATTCTACTAACTGGAGGCTTTATAGCCGGAATCTGCTTTTTTAAGCGGCGAGAAAGTAGAAACATGTAATATTCAAAATGCCCTTAAGGGGCAGACGTATTCTTCCTTTGCAGGAGCCATCTTAGTTTGTCACATGTCAGAGCCACACCACCTCGAGTATCTACGGTCTGCTAATAATAAGAATAAGATTCAATCAAATCCTCAAGCACGTCCACAGACCGAAGCCTACAGATAATCCTGATAACTATGAGTATGGCGAATATTGGCGGCGCCATCGTGAGCTGGACAACATACTCTCAGGCGCGTTTATGTATCTCCCAGGGTCTTTCCGACTACCAGATAACTATCGTGACCCGGTCGCTGTACACACAAATCTTAACTTGCACGCATCAATTATCTGCTTGCATCACGCCGCAATCGAGACGATAGAGACTTATAAATTACCAGAGAGTGCTAAGAAAATCTGCCACGATCGCCTGAGCACAGCTGCGCAGGAAATTGTCAACATTATGAAGTTGACTAGCCATGTGAATTCAGGACCGGTAAATAACGCATCAAATCGAATCGACGTGTCTAACCATTGCTAATACCACGATAGAAGAGTCCACTAGCTGCGTTGTCGCTATATTGTGCAGCTTCCGTCTATGTCTACTTGTGCAAAGAAACACAGACGCCCACTAATATTGAAAACCTCGACTTTATCATCGCAGCTATGCAGGCTTTTGGAAAGAATCACTCCATCACCCGGGCTTTCCTTCGCCAAGTAGTAATTGATATAGAGAGGAATGGAGTTGGAAACATTGTGCGACTGTCTCGTCTCGATAACCTTGGGCCGGATTATAGGACTCAAATCTCGCATAATATACCTTTGCTCGCTCGGTCCATGATATCACGTCACTCTGAAGTTCAGCCACCACTGCCAGGCCGTCTGCCGCTCGGGAAGCCTATGGGAAAAGTTGTTGTCGAGGAGTCTATGGACTGCGAGCACGGGACTTGGACCACGGACGACAACGAATTGTCTTCGTTCAAAGCTCGGTCTTCTGACTACGTAAGACATAGTAAACGGAAACGGACTACTCAATCGTGCGGTGCCAGCACTATAGATAGCCATTCCGAAAATCACGATTCACCCTGGGCTGCAAATATCCCAGACCGCGTATCAACCAATCCTTCAACACACCCCTCCCCCGAAGACCCCATGTCCGCCGGTACGCCGTCACATCCCGGCGTGGCTTACCCAGGGCAGGGACTAGACTTACCGCATCGCATGAGCTCACCCCGCGTGAACGTAACTTCCCACGCGACGCCACCACAAAGCAGCAACCGTCCGCCCTCCACAGTCGACCGTTGGAACCTCCCAGGCATCTACATGGACGCCTACAAGCACCAGAACCCCGCGGACGTAGTCGGCCCATGTTTTCCGTCCGATAGCGACGACAACGTGCCGTGGTTTCTCACGAGCGAAAATGTCAGCGTGGACTGGGGCGGGGTCAGCTTGACTGCGGATATCGGTGAGACATCAGGGGCGGCGGAGCGAAGAGGGGATGGGTCTTAAGTCTCGCTGGGGGTAAAAGGTGAGAATTAAAAGCTTGTAAGGTGGGCTGTAAGGGTTGTATTTATATTTATATGGTTACAAGATGCCTTTTGGTCATGTGGTCAATCTGACAATAATCCTTTGTGAATTCAGGGCAAGACGCACCAGGAGCTCCTCCAATGAGCAAGTCGTCTGTCTCTACACATTTTGTAGAAACGCACCAGACATCAGACAACAATAGACCCCTATCATCAGCAACCAAGCATCGTGATGGTGGTGATAGATTAGAGAACACAGTCACTAGAGCTATCACGGAGTTAAGGGTACGATGAATAAGTGTGTTGTTATTGCTAGTTGCTTCTTCTCTACTTCTTGTAAACCAATTAATATATATTGACTTCATATGTTCTGAGAAACCTATATGAATGGCGTGATATAATATTAGATGCGTACCTAATGTATGCTAGATTCCCACTTGGCGCATCCCCTTCGCCTTCGATTTAATGCCCGTGTTCAATCTTCTTTTAGATTTGCATACTTAACAGGTAGATGCTCACCCTATACACTTGTATAACACCTCATGTATGCCGGTCCCAAAATATGAACAGCTACACCTTCTTGCTTGCTTTGTTTTTACATTGTCTTCTTCGTGCAGCCTATTCCTTGTTCCATGCCCTCACGTCGGTGCCGTCAGCACCGGCATCACAGGCTCAAAGCTCCAATCGAAGTCGTCCATGAATGTCCAATCTATATTCTGCAGGGCATCGGCGCTTCCTGCCATAGTAGCCGGTGTTTCGCAGCCGTTCGTACCACCAGCCATACCGGGTACCGGAGTAGTGCCAGAAGCGCCAGAGGCACCAGAGGCACCAGAGGTTTGGCACTTGCAGCGGAGGGCGTTATGGCGATGATCACTTTTCCAGCGGGTCATGCAGTCGAAAGTTACGCTGGCACTGAGGCGGTGCGAGAACGCCGACACGGGCTCCTCGTTCCACTGTAGTTGTGAATATGGTGAATGTGGTTGCGGTTGCGGTTGCGGTTGTGGTTGAATGGCGGCAGAGTCCCTGTGTGCTAGCAGCCAGTCCGACCAGGACTCGAGGAGGTTTCCGAGGCGCATGGGCAAGTCAGATTCCATGATACTAGCACGCCTGGCCGCAGTTATAGTGTCGGCTGCCGACCGCTCGGCGGCTGTGCGGTCGATGAAAGACATATAGGACGACCGTAGAACTCGGTACACGATGCATCCCGCAGACGCGAGTGCCCGGAGATGGAAGTGTGGTATATGCCGCAAGAACTGCACCTTTTTATCTAGCTCGAGGGACTCGCGGATCACAACCTGTGCTGTATTATATGTCCGCAGTATGTTGCGTTTTAATGCGTCCGGGTTGTAGCCCGGAAGGGGCATCATATAGTACGTTTGTATTTCTAGCTGTACTAGCAACGCGTTGAATCGATCGAGGTCGCCTATCTATATTTAATTTATGGAATATAATAGTATAGTCACGTTTTACGCGCACTCTTGGGACTTCGTTGGAGATGAGACACATACCTGCGCGTTCAGAGCATATGAGTCCTCTTACGGCATTCCACTCGTCTTCGAGCAGCTGAACCAGTTTTGCCGAAACCCCTCGTGCGTCTTCTAGGCTGGCCGCCATTGTCTTACTAACATGATGACAGAATTTCTGGCATTCGAGGAGGATACGAAAGTTGGAAGGAACTTGAAACGGTATCCTGCCGTCGATGACATTTTGAATGGTCTGATTGAATAGGCAGCCTAGAGGCGGGAGCCCTAAGAACGAAGACACCCTTTGAGAGATTATATTATACCCAGCCCACGTAAACGAGGCCTCCTCGTCCGTGAAGTTATTCTGGAAGACGCCATGGTTAAATTCCGGATGAGCCCCTTTCCCACAATGAATTCCCAGTTGAGCAGTTGCGCTCATGCAAATGCTCGAAAATAGTGCGCACGGATCGTTCACGAACCGTACCTCTGGGAAGATCCAGGTACAAAGCAAGATGAGGGCATTTATTGAAGGTAAGGGGAGGGGCGGATTAGCAATGGCTGAATAGGCATCCCGCTTAATAGAATCTAGCATGAAGGGAAAGGTGGTTGAGGTTTTAGCGTAGCGGCGTGTCGCTACGTAGATGATGGTCCAAAAAAGCAACGGACTAATATCGTAGCATTTATTTGGGTCCTTGTGCCGTACGACTGGCATATAGGGATGATAATGTTCAAAATATCTAGGTATCATGTATCAGGGATACACTATTTCTTACGGTCTATGGTGGCAATGGCAATGTACTCACTTTTGAAAATAATACTCAACATCTTCACCGGAAAATGGCTGTGATCCAAGAGCTCTAGGAAGTGCCGGCTCGGCGGCTGGGACCTGGATGAGTGGTATACTGGTAGGAGTATGTATTACTGAAGAGGGAGCAACTGCAGTGCTGGTTGTTGCAGCTATTATAGCAGGAGCCCTGCCTTCTACGTCTGTAGAGACGCTTATTGGTGATGGAACCCCTAAGCGTGGTGGAACGGACTCTTTAAGGGGCGTGAGGACTTCATTCTGTGGAGAGAATCCTGTTGTCTGACTCGGCAACGAGGTTGATTGTCCACTAACACTCTGCTTGATAGATTGGATTTCCTGGACTAGCTCGTCCAACTTACTATTGTTCTACTTAGTAAGCCGATGTGGAATAAGGAGAAGATAGTTACCTTTTTCGGCTCACTCTTTTATGAGTCTTATCTACGACACACGTCAAGTGAAGCTTGGCACAGCGCTGGCACGGTTGGGTAGGGTTCTGGCTGGGGTTGCAGCGGACCTATGAGAAGGATTAACATATTAACATGCCTAAAAGTTCAAGTCAAGCAAGGGCTAGGACATACCTTAGCATCTCGGCAGCTGGTGCAAGCCGTGTTTCGCTTTATTCGGCTGGACATTGTATGAAGCGACAGTGTTTCTTCAATGGTCTCCGACATTGGCACGGATGTTTTACGGCTCCGGTAGCACTACGTCACATCTACCGGGCCCGAAAAGGTATTAAAAATGGCGTCGCTGTCGGACGAGAAAAATCAATGAGACTAGGTTACGACTTGTAACTTACAAGAATAGATAGCCGACCGGCTACAGGCTCGTACATAAAGAATCCGAAAAACGGATATAAGAGGGCTTAGGATTTAACGCTAATCCACGCTAATCCACGCTTCGGCAACAATTCGGTGCCGATCCTTGCCATTACCTACATCATGTAGGTACCTCATATAGATTTGATGTACCCACCTAGGTTAATGGGCACCCGCTCTTTCTACGGTACGAGAATACTTCCAATATTATACCTTCTACCTATTCTTTCCTTCTTACATCTTGTCAGCTACATACATCATATTTGAAAGTACGCAGTCGAGTCTCATATATATCTTAAGGTGACTTATATGAGCGAGTTTAAAATTTATAGCATTATCAATTAAACTGAAAGAGGGAAAATGTCTTCTCTACGGTCTATCCCCATCTTCTTTCCGCGATTCCTACCCACATTCCCCATCCTAGAATATTCCCTATGATAGCCTTATTGATCTGCTCTCTTGTCGTTGTCGCAGTTAACAAGCTAGGATCTAACGGTTCTTTTAATGCTATAACCTCGAAGAAATCTACGACAAGTTAGCCTTACAGTTACGTCTAGTTAGGTATTCAGATGAACGGAATGAGAAACCTCACTTACATCTATGCGGTCCGTGATTCAATAGTGGCCGAGGCGCAATGTAAACGCTACCGTTTCTCGACCGTCCGTAATGGAACCCGCCTTTAAGAAGCGCCTTGCTCGGATCCTCAACTTCGAAGTCGGCAGGCTCAACGCTTGTCTTCGAAGACGGGATACCCCCGTAGATACTGTTACAATTTAGTCTCAGGCCCGTATCTAGGACCCTGCCAAGATCGTATAGGTTTACTCAAAACACTCACCCGTGGCAGATAGGCGTTGGCAAAGGCGCATCTGGATCCTCCGAAACTAGTAACCACTCTTTCACTTGGTCTGCGATATGCGAGGGCGCTTCCCACCGCAAAGCAGGGAACTTGCCTGCTCCGTCGTGCGTGTATTCAACGCCGAGCACCGAGTTAGTGGGGCCGCATTCCGGCGCCGTGACGGTGATCTCCTGCTTCTCCTGAAAGTCGGAGAAGGCGGGTCCCTTGAAGAAGCTTTTCGCATCGTGGCCCTTTGCGTTCTTAAAAAGCCACGATAGCGAGACTTCGATAAGGGGTATCATTTCACCTGATTTGTAGGTACTTTGTGCTTGTATAACTTTGGACGGTGCTATATCTTGGCACGGACCGAATTTAGGCGATGGTCTTGTTTCTCCTAAAACCTAAGAGAATCAATCTTATCGTTAAAAAATAAATCTGCTAATCACAAGGTTAGTGAGATATATACCTATTCTAGTAGTTAGAGGCTGACGAAATACGATAGACATTAGTAGGTAGAAGAAGCTTGATTTATACACAGAAGACTAGCTGGGTCTCGGAGCCGATGACGCTTATGGTATGTCATTGGAACGCCAAGCAATTTTATCAACAAACATCACCCCTGAAAAAAAACAAGGCTTCCATACATAAGCATCTCTAAATTGGTGGTTCCTGCATTCGATCAACCGGATAATTACCTTATATCAATATATACAGTCAACACTTCCGACTATGGCAGGGGTGCTTTTGAACATCGACTGGCGGTCGTTATTAGGTAGAGATGCCTCTCCCGCGACCGAACCTGAGCTTGAGCCCGAACCCGTGTTCGAGCCTGTGTTCGAGCCTGTGGAAGAACCCGCGTTGGAACCCGCGTTAGAGGAGCCCGTGCCCGTGCCTACGCCCGAGATAGCCACATCTGAGATTATCGCGCCTGAGGTCGAGGTAAACTTCGAGCCTTTGCATCCGTACTATCCCTTAGGCGTGACTATCCCGGGCTACGCGTCTAATGAAGCATCTGTCCCTGTGCTGCTAGCATCACTGAGTGGCATGGTAGTATTTACACTCCTAGGGGCTTCCGCGATAGCATTAAGGATAAACCCGAAATTGACAAAGACAAATTTGATTCGGTTTTGCTGGTTTATTTTGAGTAAGTCCCTTACTGAACTCACGCTCTTGTGTTTAATCGGGTCTCCTGTTTACTGACTTGACCGGAATTTATAGATGGTTGTTTGCACTGCTTTTTCGAAGGTGAGTTTATTACTTTATATGCAAACGATAGAAAGAATGCGCGTGCACAATATGATCTTCACATTTCAAGGATCATTTAACTAAGCCTGTCTTTTCAAGGATACTTCGTCTTCAATCGTGCCACCGTTGCGTCGTCACAAAACGTATTCGCCCAGCTATGGAAGGAGTACGCGCTGTCGGACTCGCGTTACCTGACGTCCGATTTCTTCGTTCTGAGTATTGAGAGTCTCACGGTGGTGAGTAGCAACTCAAGCTAGCCTGACCCGGCTTCAGCGTACAAACGCTATGGTGTGGCAATGAATGCTCATTATGAGTGACAGTTTATCTTGGGACCTCTCTGCTTCGCTAACGCCGTTGCTATTGTTCGAGGGAGCCCTACCCGGCATGCGCTTCGCATTGTCGCGTGTATAGCACACCTGTACGGCTTGGCTTTATATTACGCTACAAGCCTCTCCGAGATTTACTTCACGGGCCACTCCCACAGCCGTCCCGAAACCCTATACTTTTGGGTTTACTTCGTTGGGTTTAACTTACCGTGGGCCATCATCCCGGCAGGTCAGTTTCCAAACCGGAGGCTTTTTTACAAGTCAAATTAAACGTTATGGCTAACCCTACTTGTCAGTTCTCTTATACGATAGCGTTAGAACTATAACCACGGCGATAGGAGCCTTGGAAAAGGTAGATGTCACTCTAAGTGCTTATCACCGTAGACAGGGCGGGGTAAACGGTGTTTCCGAGCCTAAAAAGACAAGGTGAAATTGGGTAGTAATTGGGTTAAAGATGACTGGCGAATCGTTCTATAGAGTAATGAGCCCCGGCGTGTAAATTGCTACGTTATTGTAAGATTTCTTGGTGGATTTTTATAAAATTCCATGTACTCTTCGTCCAACAAATCAGTATCGCTTAAACAAAAGAAATGTGGTTGAGTTTTGCCCATTAAGATAGGTAGATATATTATGCTGGCGGTGAACTGTGCTGGCTTACTCTGATTCTATCTTCGTTATAATGAGCTGAGAGGTCATGAACTCCCTCGTTAAATCTCGACCGTTGATGCTGTAGAAATAGAAAGAGTGAGGCATGAAAACGAGTGCTGGGACATGACTTGTGCCTATTCCGACCCTTATCAGCTGGGAGCAACTGGCCGAAACTCTACTATACGAAAAGGCTATATGGTTCAGAAACAGCTCGATCTCCAACTGGGCTTTAGAATTCGTTCCTGGGACCTCATATCTTAATGTACTATAACGAGCACGCTCTCGGGTGCCATCACAGATCACGGATACCGAACTATGTAGTACTATATGCGCTACGCAAGTACGAGTCTGAAACTGTGACAATCTGCAGAAAGCCGGGATGCACACTTCTTCTTTCCCTTACGTTTCCCATCCTTCCAAATTTTTATTTTTTTCTGATAGAAAAGAAAACGAAAGCTCTCCATCATAATGAATCTGTATTAATAGTAGTAATTTCCTTCGCCTTGGCATGTGTTCGTAGGCTGGTATCGTCGCGTAATATACATCTCATCTCACGTATTTGTTCATAAACCGCTTGTGGAAATCGGATCGCAGGAGATCCTATACATAATGTCAGTTATCTGCAACGGGATGATATAAGTTTTGAGACAGACGTACGTTGATGAACTCCTTTCTCTTGCCTTTGTCCTCCGTTCCTCTTGCTTGGTTTTTAAAGACGACATCATCGTCCCACCTGTCATAGGTCAATCAGTATAATGCTAGAATATGTCTTCATGGAGGGTTAGCATACCTCCGCTTCATGTTGAAGTTCTTGGGATTTAGCAACGGGTTGCCCAGCGCAATATCTCGCTCTCGCTCGGCTTCTTCAGCCGCAGCTTTCTCGCGTTCCTCTTTCTCACGTTTCTCAGCCCGCTCGCGTCTGATCTTCTCGAGCTCACGCTGTAGCTCTGCTTCTTCATCCTCATCATCGTCGCTGTCCTCTTCGCTATCATCTTCGTCTTGTTCTGAATCCGAATCCGCGTCTATATCTCGAGACTCTTCTAATATGCGCCGCCGTTTCGCCTCTGGGTCTTCCTCACCCTCACCATCCCCATTAGACCCCGAATTCAATGCTAACGGTCGCTTCGAAGCATTGCTAGTTGCGGGTGCGGTCTCGTTGGTCTCTCCGGTGGCATCGGGAAGCGCGCCGCCGTTCTGCTTTGCGAAGTGGGCAGCTTCAGCAGCGAGAAGCTCGGCTCGTAGGTCGTGGGTCTCGTCGGCATCTCCTCCTTGCCCGGGTTTTCTGAACTTGAGCTGGGTATGAGCAGGTAGGAGCCGTTGGTGGTAGGCCGGCCCTCGAAGAGCCTCCTTTCCACGTGCCTAATATATATATATATATATAATTAGCAATTACTTAATAATAGCTAGCTAAGAGAAAGCTAAACATACCGGGTCGAAGGTAGGTCTGTGTGCTGTAGTCATCTTCAATTATACTATTAATGAGAAGTTGTAGATGATGATGAAGTCCTAAGTGTTGTTTATTACAGGTGACTATTTCGAAGGTTGAGGCTCCAGTTTCAATGCGCAGCCCCACTAATAAAAGGATTAGCTGCAGAGTCGGCATTTAACTGTGCCAAGACCCGATCTTGCATGGGCTAAGTACATATTTTGTACATAACGATCACCGCCCGGCAGAATTTCCATAGGAATTTTGAAGCTCTCAGTGATGAATATGCACAGAACCAAACACCCCACTCTCGCTGAAGCTGCTGCTACTACATTGGGTATTTGAATCGGCACGAATAATGAGGTGAAACAAGAACAATTACACTTTTCACTTATAATCGTTCCTTTCACCATGCCTCGAGAGGCTGAACCTTCACTCAATGAGCGCGCTTTCGTAGTGCAGGCGCTACAAGAGGGCCTGCGCATCGACGGCCGCACATTCGACCAATACCGAAAGCTCGAGATCAAGTTTGGTGACCAATACGGAGTTGCAGATGTAACTCTTGGAAAGACAAGGTGCCTAAGATTATATATACCTAAATATTAAATATTCTATAACACTAACGTAACTAGGATACTTGTCAAGGTCTCGGCCGAAGTCACAACACCTTACACGGACCGACCGTTTGACGGCATCTTCACTATCACGACCGAACTTAGCCCCATGGCATCGCCCGCTTTCGAAGTTAATCGACCGACAGAAACAGAAGTTCTATTATCGAGACTACTGGAAAAGACCGTCCGCCGATCGAACGCTCTCGACACAGAGTCGTTGTGCCTCGTCGCCGGGCAAAAGTGTTGGTCCATAAGAGTTGACCTACACGTGCTCTCACACGATGGCAATCTGATCGACGCCTCATGTTTCGCGGTTGTAGCAGCGTTGCGCCACTTCAGGAAACCAGATACAAGTATGGAGGGAGGGAATTTAACTGTATATACTCCCGCCGAACGAGAACCTGTGCCGCTGAGCTGGCTGCATTCGCCGTTTTGCGTTACATTTAGCTTTTATGAAGGAGAGATCACATTGTTGGACGTAAATCTCTTGGAGGAACAATTGAGGGTGTCTAGCTGCACGATCAGTCTCAACAGATACGGGGAAATATGCCAAATCGCAAAGTTGGGTGGCACACCCGTAGAGGCGGCCACGCTGCTCCAGTGCACAGGCGTCGCCCTCAGCAAAGTCAAGGAGTTCTCGACGTTATTAGATCAGGAGTTAGCCGAGGACTCGAAGCGGAGGAACAAAGGCGGACTCCTGGCAGAATTGTCCGCGGAGAACGAGAGATAGCAGACGGGGGGCTACTCCCATAGACGACCCAAATAAAGATACCCATGATGAACTCAATGATAACTCCCATCCTAGAACGCCTGTTCCATGACGCTGAATGCAAACCAACCCAAGGCCACTTTACCCAAATAGCACAACGTTACGTAGAGCCTTTCCCTTCCCTCACCGCATCACTGGCGGTCTCGACTCTTTATTCCATTTAACCCTCGACCTAACCCAATCGATTGCTTCCCTCACGCCCGTGCCTGTCAGGGCGCTCACCGGCAGCACCCGGGAATCGCGTATACTCGACGCCTTCTCGCCCTCGAACACCTTCTTCACCAGGCCCTCCTTTATGCGCACGACCTCGACGCAATCCTCGCGATCCTGCTTATTCGCCAGTATCAAAAGCGGCACGCCCTCCGTCTCGGAATTCTGCAGCACGTCCTCGAGCACGAGGCGACACTCGTCAAGACGGCCAGAGCCGTCGTGCTCGAGAGACCCGTCGCCGATGTCGGTGCTGTCGATGATGAAGACGATGGCGTGGCAGCTGGCGTAGTAGCTCTGCCACAGCTTGCGGAGGGTCATCTGGCCGCCCACGTCCCAGATCTTGAGGTACATGTCGGGCAGGGTGAGGGTGGACACGTTCTGGCCTACGGTCGGCACGGTCTTGAGCTTGGGGTCTGGGTGCTCGGGTAGGAAGAGCGATTTGGCCTGCTCGTGGAACGTCGTCTTGCCCGCGTTGTCCAGCCCCAGGAGTATCACCGAGTATTCCTCCCGCCGCCGCGCGAGCAGGTACAGCGACTTGGCGAGATGGTACATGGTGGGTGGGTGGGTGGGTGGTTAGGTATTTGAGTCGGAATGGGTTAGGTAGGTTGGATTAAGTGGGAAAGCAAACGTTAGCCCGCAGGAGGGCTTTGAGGTAATGTTTCAGAGGGGCTGGCCAATGATGCGTCTTGTGATTTGGTTTGGAATGATTGTCTGCAATGTCGAAATTACATGTACGGAATAGGTACGTAAGTACATACATATGGCGATATGACATTTGAGCTAATCCTGTATGGGTTAGGAGGCTAAGTATAGTCGGAATGAACTAAGCGCGCGCGCCTACGAGGTATCATTGGCTGGATAAGTACCTACATATAGATACGCTGTACCTGCAGGACGGAGACTTCAAACTTATGCAATGCATAGGTACATATAGTTACACGTCAAGGTAATACAATTATAAGTCCTTAAAAATATCAATAACTACTAGTTAAAGTATTTGAAGATATTTGTTTGCGGAATTAGGCATTATCATTAGGTTTTATCATAGTTAGCAAACATGCATTGGAGGACGTGGAATGGTATACCTACCTATACCTTAGGTATGTGATGAGTTATACATACCTAAAAGATGAGTACCTAAGAGATGAGCTGGTGTCAAGAGTATATCAAGCTAAACTATTATTGAAAGTGACACATCAGCACCCAACGAAGACAGCAACAGCCGTCGTCATTAGGCATATACACTTCACAAATTTTTCAAATTTTTCATACAGCAAAGCAGTGCATAAAGATTAGTTATAAAACCTTCATAAACTGACCCATCCTCGCTACGGTTGATATTAATGGTGAAGCGAAACTACACCTGAATATAGCATCTCATAAAAATTATTCCTTTTTTTTTTTTTTTTTTTTTCTTTTTTCAGTCTTGCTCATTCCATTGATACGGTTATTCATATACGTTGTATTATTCAGCTATACGAACAAAATACTTACGCGGGGTATGTAATGTTGCTTTTCGACTTCCTGCGCAGGATTGTTTCTTGCTGAAACCTCTCGATTTCCCATCCAATAGCAATAAAAACATGGCGTCATATTAACTCAATTAATTCCTGCGCGGTTGTTCCCCCCCCGAGCTTGTTTAGCTCCCAGCCACGAAGCGACGACCTATAGAGATGCACTTCAACCCTTGTAAGCTCTCTTACAAGTCCTTCGGTTACAGCTACAGCTACGGCTACGGCTACGGTTACGGTTACGTGTAATTACCTAGCTTCGCTCTTCGTCGCCGGGAATTCATCCGGGAAGATTTGGCTTCATTATGTCTGCCGTGCCGTTCCAGAATCCGGTGAGGTATGTATTGTTAAGCTTTGTTTACTTGTGAGCCGACTGGTTAATGATATCGATTTCAGGTACACTCCGCTGGCGGTAGTTGGTACCTATCTTACGGCCATAGTTTACTTGACGTATGCAATCGTTGTTGGGCTCTATGCATCGTATAAGTCCTTAGGTCCAGCTCAAGACACACGATCGCGTTATGCGCAGCGTAGGGGACTAGTTCCTATCTTTCTCGGGCTTGCTGCCGTAGCTTTTTCTTTGGCGACTTACAACTCTGTGGCGTCTGCTGTCTTGTCGTATAAGACGTGGGCGCATGAGCATGGCGTCCACCAACGAGAACGGTATTCACTTATTACTCTAATCATAAACGTTATCATAGTGGCTAATGTGCATATAGCTATCTCCTCGCCGAGAAACTTGTCCTTACACCTCGGGACTTGAGGAGATCGAATTCCCTTTATATCACCCAGTGGTTGAGTGACACTCCCATCTTCTACGATGCCCTAGAGATTGTCGCCGAGAAAGCCCGTCGCTTCTGGTGGGGGCAACAGATTGATCTCGCGACAGTAGCGTTTAGCATGTTATTATCGATCGAGGGTCGACGACGAAATATCCCCCTGACAGCTTCGTTTCTGATCCTAGCCCACCTTGTCAGCCTTTCGTTTGCGCAGAATCTATTCTACGTTGCCCTTCTCTTGACTCCGTCGCCACTACCTCCAGGAAGCGAGAATTTTGAGATACCAATCGTTCCCGTCCTTTCGACGTTGATTTGGATTCGCGACAAAGTCATTGCTCCAAAACCAAAGAATTGGCATTTGCGCCCTCGCATACTCTTCACAGTGTTGGCCTTGAATTATCTTTCAATATTTCTGCTTCCTTATGCTGCGGACACACATTCGTTTGTGAATGTGGTCCATCTCGGTCGAGCATCGACTTTCTTGCCCCTTATCTTACCGGCAATTGCGCCGGTAAGCTGGGGTACCGTCTACTTACACCCTCACGACGCCTATAACTCACTCAAGACAATATTTCGGACCATTTCCGTTGTGTCTTTTGTATTACACGCAAAGTCTAGCATTGAAGGACTCTGCTACAATATTCCTGACTCCCATCATCATCGTCATAGCGTCTTCCTCCCCTGGAATATTGAAGAGCGTACCAACTGGGAACGAAGTACTACAGCAATTGGCAAAGTTTTAGGCTCTCTCTACGACCACCCTGCCGTAAACGCTGTCGGATGCGATGTTCTGGTCTGCACGATTAGTCTTGGTCTGTGGGCTGCCGTACGCGCTATAAGCGTACAAGACATTATCGCATCAGCTATTCCGACTTTCAAATTCCGTCTCAGGGCTAGGCGCGTCGTCGAGGATAAGATCTTCCGTATGCCTCGTACGCCCTATAGTCCTTATACACCCACCAGGGGGAGTTACGACTATCCCGAATATCGCACATCAGAACATTCGATGACCCTTAGAAGCCAAAGCAGGCGGGGCCTATCGAGACTAAGGAGTTCGTCAAGGTTAAGAAATGCGTCAAGACTAAGGAGCGAATCTAACGTAAGAAGCTCATCGAGGATAAGAAATTTGTCGAGGGTGAGAAATGAATCGAGAGTAAGGAATACGTCAAGAGTAAGAGACGCTTCAAGAGTAGGAAGTATATCCAGAATAGGAAGTGTTGCAAGCTCGTGCACACCTAGTGAGGATGGAACTGTGACTCCTGGGCGAAGACGAGGACGGGCGAGGGTGTCTAAGAAACACGAAGACGAAAAGGCATATCGACCTATCATGTTCTCGCCTAGATCTTCTGTGGAGTCAGACCTCTTGCCGGCTACCGAGTCAGACTGGGACTCTGCGGCCGTGGCTTGGGGCATGGTTGCATTTGCCGGGCTCGGTTCGGCGTCCGCGGGTGTACTTGGAGGGGAATGCATTGCGAGATGAGATACGAATGGATAAGATAGGTTGGGGATATTATGAGGAGTTTGGATTGATGATGCGAGTAATGAGGCAAAACAGGGTGTGGCAGGGGGGGTATATTGGAGGTATTTGGGCGGGTAATGACTGGAAGCGGTTTATGAATTACGAATAGCACTCAGCATAGCGGTCATGGCCGAGTGTTTATATACCTAGGAGGTAGATATTAAAGTTAACAATTCTCAAGATCTAGGCTGTCTGTAAAGCGCGAATTACCTTTATGAATAGGTATATTGTTATCGACAGAGCTACTAACTTATGTACCTACATGTAGGTAAGTATATAGTTGGTACCGCGTACATAGTACATTAGGTACCTACCCTTCCGGCAGTACTAGCCGCCATCCCCACTGACCATCACGCACCTTGTCGCCGCTGCACCTGAAGTATCAGGTGGCAGAAACCCAGGCAACGAGATACATCTGCCAAAGTACCTACCCACCAAGTAAAAGTTATATATCCTAACTGCAAACTAACTCTCAACCGACGCCCCTCGCCTGGGCGACTTGAGGTTAGAGAAAACCCCACTGTGGTGTATTCTGCTGGACCATTCTTCCCAAAAACAAAAAAAAGAATGTGACTTGACAGCAGATGCCGAACGAAGCCGGTTTTTCGTAGGTCTTGGGTTCGAATCCTCTGCCCCTATCCGAGGGGATTCGAATCTGGGACTGAGCTTTTTTGCATTTCTTTTTCGTTCTTCTTTTCGGCCCCTTTCTTGTAATTTCTTTTTAGTTATTTTTTTATCAACATTCCTTTCGCTTTTACTCTTGCCTGCCCCCTATTCTTCAAGTCATACTACTATTATTATTACAGACATGCATGCACTATTTTTACCCGACGAAAGAGCCATGCATTTATTATATTCGTAATTACTTTCTTTGTGCTTGATAAGTTCAAGCTTCAAGTGCGCCTCGGCATCTCCCGCATTAGCTGTTGCTTCCTCGAAGTTCATGCATGGCTTGACAGAGCTAGAATATCACCAGGAAGAACTTAGTCGACATCGTCTATGCCAAGGACCTCAACCGCAAAGCCAGACGCCAGACCATATATAACCCAGCTTTGTCTAATCATCGCTAATCGCGATGCAACTCGCGTTTAGCTTTACAAGTCAAAGTATTATCTGACCAGCATCGTCATCATGGACCTGTCACGACTCCTGATATGTAAGTGTACTTACGACTTCTCCCGTTACTATGCTCAATCCAATGCTAATACCAAGAAACGGATGAACCCCCAAGGCCCTTGGAAAACAAACTCCAAAACCTCCCTCGAGACGTTCGCTACCGCATCTACTGGCACTACCTAGACCTCGAATGGCCTCGCGTTATTGCGGTCCCCTGTAACCCAAACCCCGGCTCTGCTCACACTACCTCTCCCCGCCGAGGATCGTATTATCTCGGCTGTAGCTGCCCTGGCTTATTCGCTTCGTATAGGCTCGGGGATCGAAGTTATATTATCGACACCAATCTAGCCTACACTTCCAAGTTCTTCAGCCGGGAAGTCCTCACTTACATGTACAGCAAAATGGTATGCCACAACTTTCTCCCCTCTTCCCCCTTTCTCCCCAAGCCGCAAACTATCTAGATACTAACCTCGCACTACGGACCCTCTACTTCCAGTGCACCTGCACTATCCTCTACCACATATCAACCAACGACCTCTTATCTATCTCTCTAGAGCGCATCAAATTCCTCTGGACCGGCCTCGTAGCAGACCGCGCCATCACCGAGCTCCGCCGCCTCCCGCTAACGCGCATGACGGTCGTGATCGGGGCCTTCACCACCGTATACCTCACGCGCCAAGAAGCCCTGTTCCGTCGGTATTTCCAGCGTGCCACAGCCCACGTAACGCAAGCTCTAGGCGTATTCGAGCTGTTGGAGCTGCGCGGCATCGAATCCGTCCGCGTCGAGTGCTACGGCCACCGCTTGGCCTTGATGTCCGAGGACGACCGGCTATGCTTGGAGCATCTCTTAGTCGAGCACGTTTCCAGAACGCGAGTGAGATAGAGGGGACGATTGATAGGCGAGGTTGTTTAGAAATACTACCAGTGGGAGTTAATGGATATCGGGATTGGAATTCTCGCCTACCTGGATATAGGCACTTGGTACGTTGTTGGCGCAACATGATTACCGGCTGCAATTGACATACAGCGCACACAGAAAGGTAAACGGGATCGCAAATGCAAGGGAAGATAGGTTTAGTTTCCTCTACCAAGGTTTAAAGTCGTTTATACTATGGCATTAAGAACGAGAAATGGGGGTTACTGTGTCGTTGCGCACAAATATCTCTGTATTAGCTAGTGATCCTAGTAATAAAATCATATCCGCTGTAGTAGTCTATATACCTCTATCTAAGGGGAGAATATTAGAGGTAGATGTAATTTTGAATGTAAGAAACCCTTCGACCCCTTTTACCACAAGTGCAATCAATACAAGGCTAGATAGGTAAATACCTAAAAGAATAAGGGGTTAACTACAGTACCTACTTACGTACCTGGTATAGGAAGCAGAATCACTTCAAACCTGAAAAGGAAAAAAAGAAATATCAAAAAAGAAAATTAAAAAAAAACTACACTGAAAGAATAAAAACGAAAAAAAAATAGCCCGGGCAGGATTCGAACCTGCGTCACTCCAGAGACTCCGTCCTCGGCTCTATTTCTAGCCTCTATTTCTATTTCCAAGGAACCTCTAAGCACCAACCCCCAATCCACTCTATGGGTGCCTCAGGAAACCGGAGTGTGTTACCACTACACCACCGAGCCTTGTTTCTTAGTGATAGTTCAGTCGGCAATTACGACCTTTAACGTACTCGCCGGCTAGAGCGGTTAGTGGGTACGTGAGTCACGGTGCGCGCTGTTCTTGTCGTTGTCGTGAAGGGAGGAAGGTGCAGGTGCAGGTGCAGATGCTGTTGGCCCATCAAAGACGGACGAGCATAGAACGTGATTTGTAAAATAAATAAAAAGCCGATAGATAACCGTCAGATAATGAACGACAAGGCACGAACATTTAACAGGGGAGCAACACGAATATATATAATACTAGACCCCTTTATCCATAGTTATAGTATTTCCATGTCCCTATAATAGCACTTCACCAATCCTTCTAATATATATCTTCATCAGACCCAATACCGCCAATACCACATATCCGAACCATTACCATTCATGCCCGCGATGTTAGTACTCCGCTGTATACGATATTCGCAGTCCATAGCGCTGACAGCAGTCCCACAGCTCCCGGTCCATTCAACCACCGAGCACATATTCTGGTACTGTTTCTTGTAGTTGCCGCAAGTCCGATAAACGTAATAGTGAGTATCACCGTTTCTGCAAACCGCCCCTAGCGGCCTTCCCAATATCCCACAAAAAGATTTGCTGTAGCATCCCCGCCAAGCCAAATGTGGTACTGCAGCACGTATGTCTCTAGCGAGATGCGGCCGAGGAGGTTGGGTAATAAAAGATACCTATCTCTTAATATGCGATGAGAGTTTCTGAGCACTATAAAACATAATATCGGGATCCAGGATATGAATGGGTGAATTTGATTGTATGTCTGCTTCTCTTGTAGATAAGTTTGGGTGACGTAGAAGAATGTTAGACTGCTCCCTACACAGACGATAGCAAGCCAGTATGTGAATCTTAGAGTGAGGGCCGCTCCGACCCAGCCAAGTTGAAGGAAAGTTGGCTCCCTGCGAATAGAGGCGCGATGGGTAAGAGCCGCTACAATAATCCCGATGAACGTAATGTAGCGGTCTAGACGCAGCCTGAAACGCATCTCTTCTACATCTATAGATATGAAGAATATAGCGTGTACGAATCTAGTGACAGCTTCAAGAATACCAGGGGTAAGTATAAGCAAATTGGTGAGTCTAGCTGTCACCGCTATTTTCAAAAGTAGCCAACGCAGATCGCGATTGTAGCTTTTGAAGAAACGAAGCATCGCGTACAAAACAAGATACCAGAACGTGATAACGGGGGCGAAATAATACGACGTGTATGTTGTTCTCATCATGTACGGCAGGAAGACGCTTAGAAAGTTCAAGCGGAATAGAATCTCTATGACGCGATTCAAAGAAAAGTCGTTCGTTTTGAGAAGGTATAGCGTGTGAGCATAGCCGGATATGTATAGGTATCCGGAGATAAATAGTCGGATGATCTTGTAAACCCAGAGAGCCTGGGACGCATGGTGATAGTGATAGAGCAAGATAATCCCCTGCATTAAGCCTTTGATCTCATTAGACTGACTCCGCGATATGTATCCCGGACCACGATAGTATCGCAGATCGCGTTTGGACGACGAAGAACCATCTGTCTGGTGGGTGGCTTTCCTTAATGACAATACGCTGACCACTAGCCATATAAGGCAAGCCGCGACGAAAACCTCTTGTTCATAATGACGTTCAGCTTTTATTAAGTAGGAAGTCCCGTCGGCGTACCAACACCACATGAAGGTAACGAGTATGTTTCTAAGGGTTTCGACAGATTTAACGATTTCTGGATTACCTCCAACCTCCAGGTTATGGCGCGCACCAGCAGACCCGAACCCTGCTGAAACTCCCAATAAAAGGCCAACTATCACAGGACTATAGCCCTGTAGAGGAACGACGCAGCATGTGCCCTTGAAAGAGCGTGAGCGGGCGCTTGCTGCTGAATTGCAAAGTGCGTTGAAAACAATGTTGAGTTTCAGTGCTGCCATATCGTCTGACACATGCAAGCCGTCTATATCGAAATCCCATTTAGAAGAAGTGGGAATTTGGTTGTATACCCAAGGAACATACGTCAGATTGTTCGAGAAGACTTCTGAGAGGTAGTTATTCATGGCCTTAATCCGTTCCGGCGTTATGCTCTTGGACCGATTCGGAGCCAAGTTGCTGTAATTTGGGATCCCTACTGGCGCTAGAAAAATCCGGTTTGGGATATCGCCCGAGCCTTGAGTCGTTTTCATTGCCTGTGATATGTTGTTATCAAGGCTAGGTGATAGGTACGGCACGACGCCGGTGACGGCTCGCTTAAACAGGTTCATATAGTCATCCCCGCCGTATCGAGCAGCCCAGAGTCCGGGGGCACCCAAGATAACGAGCACAGGGGACAGTTCGTCCATCCCCGCAATGCCTTCTACATATAGGGGTGTAGGTAGAGCGTGGAAGTTCTTAAGCACACCGTGCAAGACGGTAGAGTTTAGCCAGGGATCCCAGACAAATTCCAGTTGGACATTATCAGCCCGAAACGAGATATCGTGATGCTTGCCGTTCGATTGAAGCAGGCGTTTTATCCTAGTTTCGGACTCGCGGCGAGCAACTTGTTTAGTAGCGGCCCAGAAAAGCTGCCGGATTGTAGAATCGCCGATGAAGACAACCTTTCGGTCATTGAGGCATTCGTGAAGAGAGTCTGCAGTATGCTCAACCATACGACAATCTTTTGGTTCCCATCGTCGAGAGCCGCCAGGAACTGAAGACGACCATGTTCCATTATTCAGGAGAGTTAGGCAACGATGGGGATCATTTTTACCTATAAAACTATTAAAGTGAATTCCATAAAGGGCTGGAAGCTGTCAGCTATCTTGGTGCTATATTCGTACCAGATTGAGCGTGAATATGCTGCGTGGAAACAATAAGCAAGAAGACAAAAAGGAAAACATAGTTAATAAGTTTTGGCGAAGCGTTCGGCATTATGACCCAAGAAAGCAGCAAAAAAGGTAGACTCTTTTTTTTCTTTCGTTTTGATGAAGTTTTGTTTGATGGAGAAGATGAGTTTTGGACAAGGCATAGATCTACGTTACTGACCTAAACCTGAGGGCTCCTTCCGGTCTCTCAATGGAGTTTCTCGATTTAATGGGAGGTAGTGTTATAGTTTAGTATGGTAAGATAGACGGCTTCCGGCATATTCTCCTACATTTTGGTAACTCTTTCCCTAATTATCTTTCCTTTAATTTATCACTTCTTAACATCTATTATTAATGCGCTAGGGTAATTTAACTTATAACCTATTAATAGCCCTATTTATTAAACCTAAATATTAAATTGGATTGGTATAAGCTGTAATGGTTAATATTTAACTTTTTATAATATTTTATAAAAGAAATTTAATTATTTAAGTTTTTATCGATAATGTTTTTTTAATATTGGAAGAAATTTATTATATATTTATATAACCTTTTAAAAGAAAACGTTTAATAAATTTTTAAATAAAAATATTATTTTTAAATTTAAGAAATTAAAAAAGGTTTTTAATTATTTAAAAGATGGTTTAAAATTAATATAACGAAGAATTTACCGTTTTAATCCTTATTTAATATAATAATAGTGGCGGTATAATAATTAACGTTTTATTTATTGTTTTAATTAAAATTAATTGTAAAATAAATGATTAATGTAAAATATTAATATTAATGGTTAAATTTTTAAATAATATGGTATTTTTATGTATAAGAGATAAGTATTTTATGGTATTAAAAATTATATAATATTTTTTAATTTATTTATATTTAATAATATTTGTTAAAGGGTTTTTTTTTAATTTTATAATTTTTTACGCGAATATTTAAAATATAAGTTTTTAGTTGGGTGTATTATTAAGTAACGCTTTTAAATTTTTGGGAATTAAAAATTTTGTTTTAAAATTAAGTAAATTAATTAATATATATATTATAACCTTAAAAGGTAATAATACAATAATGTTATTAATTGTTTTAAATATAATTTTAAATTTAAAAAATTTAATTTTAAATATATAAAAAGAGGATATTTACTTTTTAACTTATTTATTTATAAATAGGTTAAATTAAATTAAAGTATAAATTAATTATGTTTTTAAAAGTGTTATTTGTAAAGAATTAAAAATTTTTTTAATAAATATTTTAAATATTTATAAAATTATTATAAGTTTTATTATTAGGTTTAAAAATAAAAAGATTAAATAAAAATTTTTTAATAATAAGGATATTATTAAACGGGTTATTAATGTGAAATATATTAAGTTTTTAATTAAGTGGTTTAATTATATTATTTTTAAATGTTTATTTATGTTATATATTTTTGACGGAGAAATTATTAATATAAATAAAGTTATTAAAAAAGAGGTGAAGGTTTAAATAAGCGTTACTTTAATTAATATATGTTTTTTTAAACGGGGTATTAAATTTTTAAAAGGAATTTAAATAGTTTCTTTTTTGATTAAAATTAAATCTTTTAAATTTTTTGGTAGTAATATTTTATTTTGCTTAATTGAAAAGAAAGTTTAAGTTGTTAAATACGATTTAAAATGTTAAGGTTGGTATTTAAATAAATATTATTTAAAAGTAATTAAATGTAATAATTATAGCGATTAATTAATAATTAAATATGTTTTATTATGTATAAAATTATTACGTTATGTTAATTATTATAAGTTTTAATTAATAGATTATAAGGATTGTTTAGTTAAATTAATAAAGAAAAACCATATATTAATATATTTTTTTAAATGCAAATTTAATAAAATATAAGTTGTAAGGATAAGATTATATAAAAAAATTAATTTCTTTTTAATAAATTTTATAATAGATTAAATATTTATTTAATGGTAGATTTAAATTATAATTATAAATAATTTAAAGGTTATAAAATAATTTTAAAGTTGTTAAATTTATAAACTAATTTAATATTAATTTATGTTTAAGCGTTAAATTTAATATATAATTTAATATAATTTTTTAAATTATTAAACGGTTTAATAAAAAGAAGGGTTTTATAAATAAAATAATATTAAATAAAAATGTGATTATGGAAAAAGTTATAATAAACGAATGGTTTTTAAGATTTAATAATTATTTTAAAAAGAATAATATAATAGGTATAAATTATATTTACGTTTATATTTATAAGGTTTTTAAAAACAAGTAAATAATGTAAACGCCACAATTAAATATTATAATTCAAAATTAATGGTTATGTGACATTAAGGCATTTTACTGATAATAAAGTACCTTTATCGCCGATAAGAAAAGAAGAAATAAAGTACCTAATTTTATTAGGTAAAAGGGGTTAGATATTTACTATTATTGGAATATAAAAATACGTTATATTTAATTAGCTTTAAATAAATTTTTTTTTTTAGATATTTCAATATACTAGTTTTAATACTATTAATTTATTTATTATTATTTTATCGTTATTATTATTATTTTTATTTACGTATATACCTACCAACATTAATTAATATTATTAAATAGTAGTAATATAAATTAATAAGGTTAGAAGAATTATTATTGCTTTAATTTAAAGATTTTTATTACAATAATATAAATAATATTAACATTTTTTTTTATATTATTTCTGTAGTTTATAATAAGTTATAATTTTATTCCTTTATATAATCTGTTCGTATCTCTAGTAAATTATTGCGACTTAAACTTTTTATTTATAAAATTATTATTACCCATATTATTAATTCCTTCCATTATATTCCAAAAAATATAAGCAAAAAACTTAATACAAACATAAACTCGCGTCATATACAATCCTATTAAACAAGAAAATATAAACAAGTTATATAAATTTTTAAACTATCTCCCTAATCGAATATTCATATTTAATATAATATTCAACCATATAATAATATAATAGGAAAAAATCAATCCTTAAATAATTACGCCTAAATAAAAAATAATATAAGCACTTCTTACATTAATAAACTTTAAAACTATCGATAATAAAACATTATATACACGTTTAACCGAAAAAACAATAACTAAATATTAAAAACGATTTAAAAAATTTATAATAAATAATTTTAAAGTATTGCCGAAATAATTACAATCGGCGTTACAAAACATATTAATATAAAAAAATATTTATATAAAAAAATATAACGTTAATCATATAAAGGTATTTATTAACTTTATATTATTACGTAATCTATTTATATAAAATATTATCGAGTTAAAAATAACAAAAATAAAATGGCTTAACGCGTTAATATAAAAAATTTCAATTTATAAAACTGAAAAAGGATTGGTATACCCCACTATACGCGCGTTCATACAGTTACAAACGTTAATACAATAATATTAAACAATTTTTAACCCATAAACGTTAATATATATAATTACACTTATAAAGTAAGCCTTAATACAAAACACCACGCTTTAAACCCCACTTCTTTCTAACTTATAATATATATTATTTATTTTATAATTAAAATAAATATTACCCCCTACTTTTAACCAACCTTCGTTAATTTCCAACATTTTACTATTAACTTAATAATCGAAACCTATTCCCTAACCCCCCAACCAATTATTGTTCTTAATATATATCCCTTTCCCCCCCTTTTTACATATCTAACCCAAATCTACTACCGCAAATTATGCTAAATTATTTATAATAATTTATATAATTTTAATAAAGTAACTAAAGCAATATTTAAACATTATTTAATTTCTCTTCCCCTTCTTCTATTAACCTAATAAGGGTTACCCGTACCCCTTATAAGATAATAAAAATATAATCCAAGGTATAACCTTAAATATAAAATTAACTAGGCGTAGCTTTTTCTTCCAATTGCAGAAAATGCGTTTAAACCTCCTAAACTGCCACTGGATAATTTATATATAACGCCAACAGTTTTATTAAACGTTAGATTAAATAAAAAAAATTAGCTTATTAAAGGCTACAGTTTCTCCTCTTAAATAACTTCACCGCCTTTATAAACATTTAACCTTTTCGTTTAAACCCTTATACCTATTAATAATTAATAAGTTTAAATTTAATATAATATTTTTCTGGTATAAATCTTTAATAAAATATATTTTTTAACTATTATAAATTATTTTAAAAAGGTTTAAAATAATAAAAATAATTATATAAAAGAAATATATAATATTTTTAAAAATAAATTTTAATTTTTCTTAAACATATATTATATAATAAAAATTCGATAAACATAATTTTATGCTGTATTTTTTACTATTTTTATTGGAAGAATAGTAATTTACTTCTTTTATAATATATTTAAATATTAATGTTTTACAAATATATATATGGTTATAAAATAATATTTTAATACGGAGTAAAATAAAATATAATATTATTAAAATTAAATAACTATTATTTTTTATAATATAAAGGTTAAAAAGAAGAATAAAGGTAAATTTAATATAAAGATATTATAAATTATATTCGATAAATTATTATTATATCAACATATTTTTAAACTTAATTTTAAAGAAGAATAATAATTTATCGCAGTTGTATATTAAGTATGTTATAATATATTTTAACTGTAGTATATATTATTTATTTTATTATATTATTTTAAAAAATTAATTAGTAAGTTTTAAGTATTTATTAAAACGTTTAAGAATTTTAAAAGGGTATGTTAGTTTATGGTAAGTATTAATAGTAAAAATAGTAATAATAATAAATATAATATTAATTAATATTATATTAATTAAAAATATTATTGTAATAATAAAGATAATAAATATAATGTTTGTTAAAAGATGTTAAAGTATTAGAAATGCCGCTATTAAGTATATAAGAAAAAAAATATTAGTTAATTAAGTATTTAAAAAAGGAACGTAAAGAAATTAAAACTTAATGAAAGGTTAAAAGAGGTTAGGTAAAAGAAAATTATATAACTTTTTTTAATTGGATACAAAGATATTAAAAATTTTAATGTAGAAAAGTTTAAGGAATTTATTAGAAAAGAAAAAAAGTTAAAAAGTTAGTATATAATTGCGATTTATTTTTTAAATAAATTTTTTTAATATTAATTTAATTTATAAATGTTAATTTTTAAAAAATTTATTAATAAATTTAATATTGATATTATATTTATCTTGGATTGATATGCGAAAAACGTATTTTAAGGTATTATATTAGATATGGAAATAACGTAAGTATTAATTGTAGGTAAAGGTTAATATTAAGCCTTTATTAATAAAAATTTAGAGTATTATAACGATTTAAATATTAATTATGTTAGCGAAGTTAATATATATTTTGGAGATGGTTTATTTATTAAATTATTGGGAATTGTAATAGTTAATATCCCGTTTAGTAAGGTAGATTTTTATGTGATGGAAATAAATATTTTATTTTTTTTTATTAAAAATATAAATTGTTTAAGAGTATACTTTAATAATATTATTAATTAATTAATTAGTAAAAATGGCGTAATAGTTAAGGTTATATAAAAATAGGGATATTTATAGTTTTAATTTAATAATATTACTTATTTTACGGAGGTAAAATTATGTTATTTGTATATATGTTTTAATTATTTATTTGTTAATAAGTTTTATAATTTATTTGATAAGGTAGGATATAAGGTAAGTATTAAAAATTTTAAAAAAATTAATAAGTTTTATTATTATTGTTAGGTTAAAGGTAAAATATTCCAGCGTTTTAAATTTAATTTTAAAAATTTTAATATAAATTTTAATTACGAAATAATTACCAATATTATGTATCTAAACAGGAAACTAGTTTTTTACGTAATTAATGTAATAATAAGGTTTTAAATGGCTTAGTTTATAAAAAATATTTCTATTAAAGAAATTTAAGAAATGTTTAAGTAATATTAAATCAATACGTATTTAAGATTATTAAACATTTTTAATTATAATACGGGTATTAATTTCGATAATGTTAAATTTTATAATAAAATTTATTTTGTAAAAATTGTTTGTAATTAAGTATTTATTAAAATATATTAATTAATTGGTAAGATGGAGAAGTATTATAATTTAATTCGAAAAGTGTATAAGATTATTTCCGAAGAAATATAAAGGTTAAAGAAGGTTTATTTATAAATAATAATTAAGATTATAAACAATATAGTAAATTTAAATAATTTTGTTTCTATTTTATTGGTTTTTGGCGTTTATTTAAAAGTTAATATAGACTTTTTTTCTACGTAATTATAATTAGAAAGAATTTAAACGGTATAAAAGATTATAATTAAAATTAAAAAGGTTAAGATATAAAAAATTATTTGTAACGTTATAAATATATAAAATGGATTAAATATTTTAAAAACGTTATTTATGTTATTACTTATTAGTAATAACATATTAATTTATTATAAAAAAGGTGGATGGGAAGGATTATATAAAGTTATTATTATTATAAATAAAAACGTAACTATTGTATTAAATATGTTAAGAAATACTTTAATTTTTTAAAATATATACATTAAACTATATATATAGTTAAAAAAAAGCCTTGAAATTTATTTACCGCTATTACTACTTTAATTTAACCCTAATAAATATAAAATCATACCCAACAAAAATTTAAATATATTTATTATAAATATAATATATATTAGTACAAAAAAAAAACAATTATATCTTTGTTTTAAAACTATAATCGAATAGGAAAATAATTGCGCCAAGAAAACTATATAAAGCCTTTAATATAAAGGAATTTAATATCCTCTTTATAAATAATATCTTATAACCTGAAATGTATAATAAAACATTCCATTAAAACATAACCATATTTAAGTTTTATATAATTTACAAAATTAAAAAAAAGAATATATTAATATTATATAAAAAATTATAATTTATAATATAAGGCTATAAAAACCTTAATAAAAATTCTATTATAATATATACTTTAATAATCTAATACGTTAACTAATATTTAATATTAATTTTAATACTTATATTATAATAATAAAATATAAAAATAATAATCCAAAATATTATTATAGCGTATATATAATTTAAAATTCCTATATAAAAGATAATATACATACGCTTACCCTTAAAATTAAAAAATAAATACCTTAAAAAAATGTTATTACAAATAATTAAACCTTTATACGAATTTACGGAATTAAGCATATATTGGTTTAAAATTTATTTTAAACATTATTAAAAAAAATTAAATATAATTTCGTTAATATTTAACTTATATTTATTAATTATAAAACCAAATCAACTATTTAAAATTACCGATTTATAAATAAATAATATATTAAATATTAATATAACAAAATTTCTAATTAAAAAAAATAAAATCTTTATAAAGATAAATATTAAAACGAAATTTTAAAAAATTTTAAAACTAGGTATAGTTAAAGATTTTAATAAATTACAAATTGTAATTTATAAAAAAATAATTTTTATTATTTAAAAAAAATAAACGAAAAGGTTAAAAAAATTAAATTTAAAGGTACTTAATATAATTAAAAAATTTATAAAATAACGTATAAGAAGTATTTACATTACGTTTATTTATTAGTTTAAAATAGTTTTTGATTATTTTATAGTAATGTAATATACGGAATTTAAGCTAAAAAAAACTAAAACTCTTAACGCAAAGATTAAATGGCAAATAGATTATAAAAATTGAAATCTTAAATATATAAAGTTGGATCTTTAAGACTTACGCTTATATATTTTTATAAATAATTCATTTATTAATAATAAAAATATAAACTTTTAAATTGGTTATATTGTAATATTTGATAATAAAAGACCTATAAATTATAATAATGAAATATAATTTACCGGTAATATTATTTATTAATTTTTTATTAAATATAAACATATTATGCGTAATGTATTTACCAGTGAAATTTATGGAATAGTATAAGGTTTTAATATGGGTTATATTATTTATAATATTATTAATATTATTTTAAGTTGATTAAGTTTTCCGATAATCTTTCTTATTTTATATACGAACTTTTTTTTATTATATTAATGCTTCGTTTAGATGGGTAATATTAACGAGAAGAAATTAATAATTAATTTTATAATCTTAAAGTAATTATATAAAAATAAAGAAATTAATAATATTTGATGGATATATGGTAGTTATAATCTGGTAAATGTAATAATAAAGGTGTTTTTAAATAAAATTATAAGGATATTAATGGAAGATAATTAAATTAATTTATATTTAAAAAGGTAAGTAAAATGCAGAGAAATTAAGAGTAATGTTAAGTTAATATAGTAGTGGGTTATTAAAACTAATTATTAATACTAACATAAACATAAGCTATTATAAGAAATAAGGAGGGATATATTAAAAATAAAATAATACGATATATATTAACGCGATTTTATTTATGGAATAATTTTTAATTTAAATTATTACGTTTTTATTTTTTAATTGTTATAAGTATATGCGATTACAGATGCGTGAGGTTATAAATGTGTAATAATATATATTTAGATTAATATAAGTATGCGTTAGTATAAGTTTTAAGGTTTTATTTATTTAATTATATTTTGTAATTAATTAATTGTAAAAAGAAAATAGAATAAGTGATGGTTATGTGATATTAAAGTACTTTACTAATAATAAAGTGTCTTTATTATTAATAAGGAAGGAAGAAATAAGGTACCCAATTTTACTAGGTAAAAGGGGTTGGGTATCCATTATTATTAGAATATAAGAATACGTTATACTTAGTTAACCTTAAATAAATTTTTCTTTTTTTAAATATTTTAATATATTAGTTTTAATATTATTGATTTATTTACTATTGCTTTATTATTATTATTATTATTTCTATTTACGTATATATCTACTAATAAAAATATTATATATAATATAAATTAATATTAATAAAGATAATTTAATAAATTTAATCTTTTTAATAATTTGTAATAAATAAAATATTAATATAATTATAGTATAAAAATTATAAATATTAATAAATAATAAAGGTATTTATAAGGTTAAAGGTTATATAGATTATAAAACTTTTTTAATTATTTATTTTTAAAGGTTAAATAAAGATTGTTTTAAGATAATAATTTACGTTTAAAAATTATTTAAAATTAAAATTTAGTAAATTTTCTTTAAAATTTTAAAAGATATTATATAAGTAAAGGTTAATAAGTTAATTTTTATAAATATATATTAATAATTAAAAAAAGCTTAAAGAAATAAAAATAATTAATATTTTTTTAAAATATATGTTAATATATATATATGTAATAATAAATAATTTTAACGTAAAAAATATAATGTAATAATTAAAATATATAAAGTACTTAAATAACGGTAATAAAATAATATAATAAATTATTACGTATAAATTTTTCTATATAAAAAAAATTAGTAAAGTTATATATAAGTTAAGTAATGTTTTAAATTTAACCTTTTTAAACATTTCTTTTATAAAAGTAATAATAAATAATATCTTTTATTTTAAGGCAAATTATACCGTAATATTTATAATAATCTTAATAAAGGAAATATATCTTTTAATTAAATTAAATTAACCATTCTTAAGGATAAATTAAAAGATTTTATTAATATAGTAGGTATAAAAACTATATCCTTATTAATCATCATAAATACTTTAACGATAGAAAAAATCAACCGGACTACTTAAAAGATCATGGACTTATTAAACATTACTTTAAAAATAATTGGTAAATCCATTAAAATCGATAGTTTTAACGTAATATAATAAACTTTAAAATATAAAAAAGTTTTAAAAGAATTAAAAATAATTTAATATATATAAGATATTTTAAACTACTTAATAAAATATAAAATATTTAAAGTTAAGATTAAAAAAATTAAAAAATTATATTAATAAAAGGTTATAAATAAAATTA